>NC_057797.1:627097888-627329337 GCF_018294505.1 Triticum aestivum
GAAATCCTTGATTTATATCTGAGAAGATTAACCAAAATTTTACCTTGTAGCTCGGACCTCAGCCCTTCTCAGCAGAGCTCGTCTTCAGGGGATCTTCTTCCGGAGATGATGGAGAGCGGGACACCTCCCCCTGCCATACCGCCTAGCGAGGCGGGCGACCCTGAGGTGTCGTCGCGGAGGGTTTCTCTGAATCCGGTAGGGGCGGAAGATAGCTATGTGGCCCCCCAAGGCTCTCCGCGTGCGGCCTTCGAAAGAGGCCATAGGACAAGTCCGGCATCGTCTGGTGCTCGGCCGGAGGAGCTAAAGATTCTGCTGGGGCGAGCTTCTATCTCAGAGGAGCACCGTGCGTTGATGGGCACGGTGATTGAAAGGATTTCATCCGCAGAAAGCGGATTGCATGAGGCCGTCAAAAGTTTACTGACGGGTTTTGAGGTACGTTAGATAGTGTACACTTTTGTCAGTTGCACATAAGTAAGATGCGCGCTGTGTAGATAGTAGCCCCTGAGACTCTGCGCGTTGTCAAGAAATGATGACACGCAGAGGATCATATTCCCAGGTCTAAGATGGCGCCTTTGAATGTAGGTGGCGAGGTGTCCGGAATCTAGCCGAACTGATGATGTAGCCGAACTAAAGCGGCAACTGGACGTGGCAGATGCCGACATCGTGCTTGTCAACAAGCGGCTTGATGAGGCTCAAGGTATGTAATTCTTCGGGCGACATAAGGTAAGAGGAGCTTCATGCCAGTGTCTTACAATGTGTGTGCTTGACGCAGATGGTACGGCCGCCGTGGAGAATCTTAGGGCTGAACTTGCCCGAGCTAAGGAGCAAGCCAGAAAAAGCGATGCGGCTGCCGAGAAGGCCCTTGAAGAGCTGAGAGCCGAACAGGCTACTCACTGTCGAAGCAAAGAAGAGATGGCCGAGATGGCCGAGAAGTTAAAGAGTGATGTAGACCGTTGCAAACTTCTTGAGAAAGAAGACCGGGCGAGACAGACGGACTTAGAGAAGGCCGTTGCCGATGCCAAGGACGCTCGCTCTACGATGAGAGCTGTGAAGGAGGAGCTGCATCAGGCCGAACAGATTGCGGCGGGAAAGCCCTTTATGCTGTGAAGGAATTTTTGTGATCCGAAGTTTGCTCCGTTGGACCGGATGTGGAGTGTGGAGGATACCTATCTGGACTTGGCAGTGAGTGCTGCTGATGCGACCGAACACTTTCGAGATCAGAAAGATCGCGAAGTGGAAAAGCTTTTCTGGTCGCAGTTTCACAATCCAGAGCGTCCACTGGCAGTGGATGATCGTTTGGCTCAATGGGCCAAACTGAATAGGTTGTCTGGACTCGCCATGAAGTACGTCATGGGTCACCTGTGGCCGGGGAGATCGGAGCCGAAGAGTTATTTCAGCTTGGTGCAGCAATTCCTTGACGCGGTGCCGCGTATAAATGCAATGAAGAGGTCAGCATGCATAGAGGGCGCTAGGAGGGTGTTAAGACATACTGGGCAGAGATGGAGACCACCATTGTTGCGTCCCGAGATTCGGACAAAAGCCGAGTACCCTCCGAGCACTATTTTCAGGAAGTTCTTGAAGGCGCTCGTGTAATAGAGATGCAGTGCCCGAAAGATGCTATGTTATGATAGCATACGTAATTACAAAGTAATATTTTGATAAACTGTAGTGGCCTTTTTTTATACTTGTGCCTCCAAGTATTGGGAACACCTCCTGTGCGGCCGTTTTAAGATATATATATATATATATATATATATATATATATATATATATATATATATATATATATATATATATAGAATCTGAAAGATGGCAGTCGTTGGCTTCAGCCCCCACGCACATAGTGCGGGGGTGCTCGCAGAAGACGCATTTTCACACTTAACCCAACGTCTTGGTCCTACAAAGGAGGTGATAGCGCAGCGGGCCAGGCAACCGGACTATAATGCTTTAACACTTTCACTTAGCCATAGGCGTTTGACAATGAGACTCTTTAGGTAGCTCCTTGGTGGCAACTGCGCTCGTCCGAATTCGGGGCGCGTATGTGCCTGACCGGGAAGCGGCCCTTCGTTAAAGCGGAGGAATCCAATAGATTCCGATAGGTCATCGAGTGGCTGACCAGTCTCACGCTACATCATGACAGTCAGTTTTCGGCTTTCTCTACTGAGGTGCTCGCCCGACCGAACCGGGGGCACAATCGCAGTAGTTCTCCTGGTGCTACCTTAGCCGATAGAGCGGAACGTAAGGTAGCCGAACTCAGGAGCCGGGCAACCCAACATTTGACCAAAGACATGATTCGGAGCTGATGCATATAATGCCAAAACTCACGACGTCGAACACTCCCTAAGGTGTTCGGTCTTTATGAGTGCGGGCGAAACAACACTCTTTATTAAAAAAGCCCCTAGTGTCTAGGTACATGCAAAAATTTCTGACGTGTCCACATGCCAAGACGCCAGCCTCCTCCTTGGTTATATCAGAAAAAACCAGGGGATGTGTAGCAACAAGAGACAGTAAAAATGGTTTACGCAGGGTCTTAATCTAAAAAGAATCCTTTAGGACGGGTCCCTACTGCACGTCTGCGCCTGTGTCTCCGTTGTGCCGTATCCTGGACGGGTGCCGCACAACGTTCATCTGTAAAAGAGAGGAACTGAGTTGAAAACGGGTCGTGCCGAACAAAAGTTTAAAATAAACAAAGTGTAAAGTAAAATATATAAAATTGAGCTTTATTGTCTCTTATTGTATATGCATGGAGCCCCTAGTGCGGGGGTATATGGCCACTAAGCCTGTATCAATGATGATTTTGTACCGAACTCGTCTATCCGCGTTCGTGGTCTTTAATGACCTATTTCAAAGTTTTTTGGCCGGTGAGGCCATTTTACTGTGGGGCTGTCAAAGCGGCCGCACAGTCCCCCGCTTGGGGAGGCACACTTTAGTGCTTCCCCTTCAAAGCGATGATGCCTCGTGGACCGGGCATCTTAAGCGTGAGAGATGCATAATGCGGTATTGCGTTAAAGCGGGCGAAAGCTTCACGTCCCAGTAGTGCTTGATAGCGACTTGAGAACGGGACGATATTGAAGGTCAGCTTTCCGCGGCGGAAGTTATCGGCAGAGCCGAATATAACTTCGAGCCGGAGAAAACCCATACAATGGGTGTCCGGACTAGGTGTTACCCCTTGAAAGGAGGTTTTGCTGTGGCGGAGTCTTGCTGGGTTTATCCCCATGTGCTGGATTGTATCCTGATATATCAGGTTTAGTCCGCTGCCGCCTTCCATAAGGACATTTGAAAACTGGAGTCCGCCAATTATTGGATCGAGTATCAAGGCAGTCCAGACTACATTCCTGATATTCCTAGAATAATCTAGCTGATCGAAGATGATCGGTTTTGACAACCAGTGGCAGGACCCTTTGGGGATGGGCCGTGTGGTGCGTACCTTTACGGGCGCTGCACGTTTTGTTATGTGAAGTGAGTTCACTAGTTTTACTTCTTGTGGGAAGTTCTTTTGTTTCCTGGTGCTCTGCTTTTGGGGTTCGTCCTCGTCTTCGCTTGGTGTGTCGAGCCCCTTGTGTCCGGCATTGAGTCTGCCGGATTGTTTGAAAACCCAACAGTCTCTGTGGGTATGGTTAGCAGGCTTCCCGGGAGTACTGTGTATCTGACATATCCTGTCCAGGATTTTATTTAGGTTGGATGGATCGTCCCTGTTATCCTGAGGGGGCGATTTTTCCTGATTTTGTCATGAGCCTTTGAATCCGGCATTGACTGCCGTGCTCTTCGGACATTTGTCCTTAGTCCGGCGACGGTCCTTGTTGCGTCACGGTTTTCCATTTCCATCCCTAGTTTCGGATGTACTTGGGTCACTGGGGCTGCACCTTGCCAACCAGCTGTCCTCCCCTGCACAAAAGCGGGTCATGAGGCTTGTTAGTGCGGCCATTGTTCTTGGCTTTTCTTGGCCGAGGTGTCTGGCGAGCCATTCGTCTTGGACGTTATGCCTGAAAGCTGCTAAGGCTTCGGCGTCCGGACAGTCAACTATCTGATTCTTTTTAGTGAGGAATCTATTCTAGAACTGCCGAGCTGATTCTCCGGGTTGTTGAGTTATGTGACTAAGATCGTCTGCATCCGGAGGGCAGACATAGGTCCCTTGAAAGTTTGCTCGGAAAGCATCCTCGAGCTCTTCCCAGCTTCCAATTATGTTTACGGGAAGGCTTTTAAGCCAATGCTGGGCTGGCCCTTTAAGCTTAAGGGGTAGATATTTTATGGCGTGGAGATCATCTCCTCTAGCCATGTGTATGTGGAGGATATAATCCTTGATCCAGACTCTAGGGTCTGTTGTTCCATCGTATGCCTCTATGTTTACGGGTTTGAATCCCTCTGGGAATTCATAGTCCAGGACCTCATTGGTGAAACATAGGGGGTGTGCGGCGCCCCTGTATTTGGGTGTGCCGGATTCTGATGATGGCTTCATAGCGTTGCTTACGAGAGCTTGCTTTCTTGGCCCATAAATGGACCTGACTGGGCCATGATGCGAATCCTTAAGTGGGTCGCATGCCGATTTACGTGCGGGGCCGCTTGCCGCTTTATGGGGTCGTCTATCCGACCGTGTGGCTTTTTCATTTTTTGAATGCGAGGGCTCTAGGGCCTCTTCGTCGAATTCAGGCAGTAGCTTTCTTTTCGGATAGCTTTTAGTGCGGCGACTGTCGCCGTACTTATCTGTGGTATTGATTACTTTGCTCCATCACATCCGGAGTGCGTCTTCCGCTGTTTTTAGCTTCCGCTTCTGCTTTCTTTAGGCTGTGTGCAGTTGCAACGAGCCTTTCGTGGAGATTCTTCTACTCCATAGGTTTATTCGGCGTGAGGTCGTCCGGAATGCCGTTTTCGCTGAGGGAGGGATGTTCGGTTTCTCTATCCGTGTTGCCCTGTTCGGACAGTTGCTCTAAGGCCTGCTCGTCGTCTACCGGCTCGTCCTGCTCTATGGCTGGGTTTTTGTCGAGGCGGGGCTTGGGTCGGCGTTTACGCCAACGCTTTGATTGCTTTTCGGGGGGTCGATCTCCTGTCCCATCCCCTTTTTCCTCGTTGTCGCTTCCTTTAGGGGTATCTACTATGTACACATCGTGAGATGAGGTGGCTGTCCAATGCCCTATGGGCTTTGGTTCGTCGGTATCTCCTGCATCGTCATCCATGCTGTCGATGTCTCCGGAGTCGAAGTTGAGCACGTCGTTTAAATTGTCGACAGTGGCTACCAAGTGGGTGGTGGGTGGGCTTTGAATTTCTTCATCGTCCATATCCCATCCTCGCTGACCGTAGTTCGGCCAAGGCTCTCCTGATAAGGAGAGAGACTTGAGAGAGTTCAGGATATCGCCACAAGGCGAATGCTGAAAGATGTCTGCGGTGGTGAACTCCATTATCGGCGCCCCATTGGATTCGATTGGCAGGGGCGTGGGGGGTTCGGAGTCCGAATCCTCGGAGTCACGGGTCGTGCAGAGTGCGGGGCTAGCGTTCGGCTCGATCGCTTTCGGGATCACAGCCCCCGAGGTGACGTCCAACCGCTCATCCTCAATTGGCGCAATAGGCTCCGAGTTAGGGGGCAGAGCTAGATCATGCCCCTCGAGATAGTGCGGCGCACTTGGCCGTGGCTCGAGCCCGTCGAAGATCAAGTCTCCGCGGATGTCAGCCGTGCAGTTTAAGCTTCCAAACCTGACTTGATGGCCAGGGGCGTAGCTTTCGATCTGCTCTAGGTGGCCGAGCGGATTGGCCCGCAGAGCGAAGTCGCCGAAGACGAAGATCTGTCCGTGGAGAAAAGTCTCACCCTGGACCGTATCGTTGTTGATGATCAAAGGAGCCATCGGGCCTAAAGGCGACGACACAGAGGAACTCTCAATGAAAGCACCAATGTCGGTGTCAAAACCGGCGGATCTCGGGTAGGGGGTCCCGAACTGTGCGTCAAGGCCGGATGGTAACAGGAGACAAGGGACATGATGTTTTTTACCCAGGTTTGGTCCCTCTCGATGGAGGTAATACCCTACTCCTGCTTGATTAATATTGATGATATGGGTAGTACAAGAGTAGATCTACCACGAGATCAAGGAGGCTAAACCCTAGAAGTTAGCCTATGGTATGATTGTTGTGTATGGAGTTGATTGCCTACGAACTACAACCCTCCGGTTTATATAGACACGGGATAGGGTTAGGGTTACACAGAGTCGATTACAATGGTAGGAGATCCTGAATATCCGCATCGCCAAGCTTGCCTTCCACGCCAAGGAAAGTCCCATCCGGACACGGGACGAAGTCTTCAATCTTGTATCTTCATAGTCCAGGAGTCCGGCTACCCGAGCACCCCCTAATCCAGGACTCCCTCAACCACCATCAGTAACGAGGTGCGTTGGAGTAGCGGCGAGGTAGGCGACATGCAGGAGTGCTCTGGCGAGATGGAAAACATCGCGAGCGCCGCTCGAGGTGGGCGACGTGCGCGGGCGGCGCGGCTATTACTCATGAACGTGGACATGTTTATTCATTACCAGTTTTTGTGTTGCATGCAAGTAATATAGCGCGTGCATGAACCCATAATTTGCAGTGTGCGGGCCTTGCCGTGATTAGCGGCTCAAATCGGACGTGTAGATAATCGTCGGTTGGTGCCGTAATTTTTGGAACCAACCTTGTTTCTCTCGTACTTCCTGTTTTCTGTTCGACTAAAAAAACTGCAAAAGAAACGGCATCGTGGATGGCGCGTGATTATAGGAAGCGCCCGGTATTAAATCTAGCTCCTTCCAAAAAAACACTTGCCTCATTTGTTGGATGAGAAAATTGAGGAGCATTTCTCTGCGTACGTGCTGTGCAGAAACGGCTCCCAGCGATCCGAAAATCATGGCCGGGCGTTTATCCCATAGTCCAAAAACTAGTATTTGTCGTGCCATGGCACTGAAATCCGCAGCCATGGCATGAATTGGTCCGACGGTTGGGGTCGACGGCATGGTCTAGAACTCGCGAACGGCGCGGTGCACGCACGGCAGCGACGTCAAGCGACGGCAAGAGGCCACGGGGCACGGGAAGGAGAGGAAGGAAGGTGTGGGCAAGCTCAGGGACACGGTGGCTCAGCCCAGTTCTGCCGGTGGCCGCGACGACGAGGAAGGGTAACAACGATGACTATGTTTTCTTGGTCCGCTCGGTTGGACTGGTTAAAGACCGGACCAGACCGAGATATTTTCGGGCCTGATATGGCAGACCGGACCGGCCATTTTATGTAGCGAGCCAGGACCGAGCGGGCCAAGACTGAACGGGCCACGAGCAGGCCGAAAAGCCCGCTCGGTACGTCCAGCCTGAACCGAGACATAGTCTTTCAGAAGCGCTAGCACCTTACGATCGGGTAGACCACTCCACCTACTTTCCCCTACATCTGCTAGTCTACCATCTGCTGCACACGGAAGTTTCTAGCATGAATAATCTCATGATCCCTTTGAGCCTGGGAGGTGGTCCAAAAGAAAAACAGGCCATCGCTGGAATACCCAGGTGCCTCAATCCACCCAGATGTGTATTTAAGTTGCCACCTTAGTTAAACCATTAATTTAACAATCTCACATCTGTCATGGATACACTCACCCAATCCACGTCTACTAGCATATCATGGCATAAGCAAACATAGAAGTAACTCCCAAAGGTCCGATAATAAACAGGTAATAGGTACTACCTGAACTACTTCCCAGAACCCACAATTTAATTAGATCCTAATCATGCAAAATGTGAGGATTGATCTAATGCAATAAAACTGGGTAGTAGGAGGTATGATCAAAGTGTTACTTGCCTTGCTGATGATCAGTCAAACCTAGCAATTCGAAGTAGCAAGCGGCGCACTCCGGGTACTCTATGACAAACAAACAAGCATAAAATAAGTACTCAACTAATGCACAGGTAAAACTCAAATAAGGGATCTAACCAGAAAGTTCAACTTAAGAACTCCGGTTGGCAAAAAGAATCAAATCGAACGAAGCAACGAAAGATAAACGACAAAAGAAACAGGCTTCGTTTACTATTCTGGATCTAGGGCAATTTTTACAGTGGCAAAAACTTGTTTGAGTTGGTTAAACGGAAAGAGGGTTTCGAGACGAAACTCCAGGCGCTTGAATTGCCTAATTCCAATAAATGAGCGAAAAGTTATACCAGAACGAAAATCGGATCAGGAATCACGATCAGAAAATTCGCGGATTTAATCCGAGAAAAAGAAAAACGACGAACAGATTAACGAACGAATGTTCATTATCTGGATCTAACTGATGAACACGTTTGTTAAAACGAGTGAATGAGCGAACTCTCGCTAAACAAATAAATCGGAAAAACCGATCTATAAAAAAATGAAACTAAAAAAACCGAACGAAAAACTGAACGGTTTTTCAAGAAAAACCGGCGGCGAGCGGGGTCAACCTCCGGCGGGCGGCGAGGGGCGGCGGCGGCGCCGTCGGTGCGGCGGTGGGGCGGTGCGGCGTGCGAGGCGGCGGCGCGATGCGGCGGCGGCAGAGGCGGTGGGGGCGGGGCACTAGGGTTTGGGGTCAGCTGGGCCCCTCCCCCGGCTTATAAGGCCGGACGAGCCAGGTGTCCGGGTCGGACACGACCCGTTAGGTCGGTTCGCGTTTTTTTAAATAGTTACGCTCAGAAAAAAACAAAAGGAATACTAAACGGACTCCAAAATCCTGAAATAAATTTTCCCCGGCTTCTAAAATCAAGCCACACAGGATGAACATTTATTTGGGCCTAAATGCAATTTTGAAAAAATGCGCATTTTTCCTAAATTCAAATAAAATAGCAAATAAAACCAAAATAAAATCTTATTTGATTTTTTTATTGAATCCTCAATATTTCTTTATTTTGGGAAAGTCATTTTATTCCCCCTCTCATATTTTTGTAATAGAAATAATTGAAGATAAAATAAATAAAACCAAATGATCCTATTTTCAAAATTTGAGAAAACTCAAATATGAAAATAACGAAATCCCCAACTCTCTCCGAGGGTCCTTGAGTTGCGTAGAATTTCTAGGATCAACCAAAATGCAATAAAATATGATATGCAATGATGATCTATTTGTATAACATTCCAAATTGAAAATTTGGGATGTTACACGTCAAAGGCATGAGAGCAGAGGGATTACTTGCAATATCCATAACACAAGTTACTAAGGCAAATATACCCTCTTCAAAGGTAGCATTGATGTTCGTAAAGTACTCCCTCCGTCCCAAAATTCTTGTTTTAGATTTGTCTAGATACGGATGTATCAAGTCACATTTTAGTATTAGATACATCTGTATCTAGACAAATCTAAGGCAAGAAATTTGGGACAGAGTGAGTAGTTGAAAGTAATCTATAAGAAATATGTGTCAACCTCTCGCATGTTTTGGTCAAAAGAGGAATTTAGAACCGTCATTTGGCACACAAAAATCACATGCAAGATCACCCATAAAGTTGTACTACTAGTACTAGTACTACGTGTTAGATGAAAAAACATAATCAAGATCGAGAAAAAGATCGTCAAGAAGAGATATTACCTGGACTTGCTTAATGAGGGATCCCGGAGAGGGGGGCTTGGACAGGGCGATGGCTTTGAGCTTGTCTGCGGTAGTCTCGGCGGGGTGCTTGCGCTTCTTTGTACCATGAGCCTCGACGGTTTTGGCCAGAGCCATAGACATCACTTTGGCCGGTGCTCCAGCGTCCATCAAGAAACAGTCAAATAGAAATAAAAGATCAGAAACCATAATCACAAACCCAAAAGAAGAACAGAGAGGGAGTTATAGGATCAGTCTCGGGGTTGCAAGACCGGGCCTTGGCCAGAATCAACACCATTGATGTGCTCACCTTTCCTTCTTTGGGAGAGAAGAACAATGGCAGAAGCAGGTCGGGGTTTTCTTGAAGAAATGAGGAACAAGATGAGGGAGAAGCAAGTTGGGTAGAGAGGTAGCTAAGAGAGAAGAGTGAAATGATGGTTGCTTCATCCGTCCAACTTACTGCTGGAAAGGAGGGGTTTTTGTGATTTGACGGCTCATTGGGCATTACTACGGCGCTTCGATTAGGGGAATCTACCGTCACTCTACTACGGAGTAATTTAGTGCATGGCTGGTGGACCTCGATGGTGGCTGTCCCACACGTCGGTGAAAGTGAGTAATTTATTGCATGGCTGGAGGAGGATCCGCACGGTAGAGCGTGTCCATTGTTTTTCTGAAGAAAAAAATGATTACAACAAGCGTTTCCACTCTTACGACGGAGGAGTGCGAAACACGGCAGCCACTTGAACATACACAATGCTCCTACTGCTAGGCATGTGCAGTGGTTCATACGTCAGTACTACATAATCTTGTTGCTAGTGTAGTAAGATATGACGACAACAAATGATGTTGTGTGCATGTCAACTATATGAACAGTAATGTAGTAACATAGTATCGCTTTTTCGACTGTCCGGTCGAGAATGAACGGTGAGATCAATGTTAATAGAACTAGGTCTACAGCGCACGGAGAGTATGGTGCTACAGTACTCCATGAAACATGAACCATATGGAGCACGAATAGTGTTAGGCAGGGTGTATGAAGGGTGCACGGGATGGGAGCAAAAGTTCCCTTCTCGACCCACTTTTGGTTGTTTGGCAGAGTGCATGAAGGGTGCATGAGTCCACACTAGTAGGTTAACACAAATACACGAAGAGGAAACAACTATATCGAGATGAGAATGCAACCAAACACACCCACATGCTTTGTGCTACAGTGACTGATCTGCACCGTCTGAGTTTGATCCAACGGTCATGTTGCACCGAGACATGGACATGCCCATGCAGAGGGCCCCTAAACACCACCGAAGTCCCTCTAATTCTTGAGGTGCACGACATTGGTGATGCAGGGGGCGAAACGGCTGAAAGGAAATGCAATCTATGGGAAGGCGGAGGGAGCCAGTCGAGGAGCGGGGAATATTTTGGTTTTCACCATGGTAAAACACCAGTCGATAACTTCTCACATCAGGGAGCAGTGGGTTTTACAGGCGGAGTCATCGTGAGTAATTGCTGCCGCGCCTGCTCCCGTCAATCAAAAAATTAAGAATCCTGCCGCCTGCTCCCATCAATCAAAAAACTAAAAATCCCGCCGCACACGAACACCAAAGCAACGCCGCGGTGGATATTTAAATTTACCTGCCAGCAAGTAGATAAAAAAGGGGTGAAAAAACAAATGTGGCGGTGGCCTAGCTAATCAGTCGAACTAGCCCAACTAGCTAGCCACTGTGCTTCACTGATGTACTCGGCGGGAAAGGTGGTATTTCATGATTTGACGACTCATTTACTTGCTTCGGCGAAAACGCCGGTAGGGCGTCCCATGTTAGGAAGAATATATGTGTGCACCACCCGGGAGGATCCAGAAACCACGCGGTAGGGTGTGCCATGTCTCGGCACGGAGGAAAAATGTGCGTGTAAAAATATACTGTATCAGACATAGTACCTATGGTTCGACCTCGGGACCCAGCTAGTCGGTCGAAAACACCCCACTAGCCACACAACTTCAGCATGCTAACGTGGCACGGAGGATAGGTGTGGTTAGCTCCGTTTTGACCAGCCACAACGTCTCTTGTTCTAGGCGATTCTTCTATTTTCCAAGCTATTTTTAGTTGTAATAACACCACGGCAAGCTAGCGCCGCTCTTCGTGTGTACCCGTGCAAAGGTTAGACGATGGAGAGAAGAGAGAGAACGCAGACCTGGGACCTACCAGCAAGTGAGTCAACGGTCATGCACGTGTTGACGAGGCACTCCCTCTACTCTACTCAACGTAGTACTATATAAAATCAAGTTATGGGACAAAGCCAACAACCGTTGTTGTTTCAGGCTATCGACTTACACTTTGTAGTCCAGGTTGCCAGTTCGAATCTGGTCTTTCAAATTTGTTAGTTTTAGGTCAAAATTTTATTAATGACAAGTGGGACCCCTGTGTGTTGTTGCGATATTTCAATGTAGGATGGTTTTTTTGAACAAACACTTTGCGTGGTTAGACAAGTAACGGAATGAGTTACACGTATTTTGCAAGTTTATGAACAAAAATGACAGCGGCATAGAATACCACATCCACCGCGCAGCTTAGATGCTATGGTGATACGAGTTTTTACACCGTTGGAAGTGAGATTCAATGGCAACGGCTCCTCGTTGTGTTGGGGAACGTAGTAATTTCAAAAAAATTCCTACGCACACGCAAGATCAGGGTGATGCATAGCAACGAGAGGGGAGAGTGTCGTCCACGTATCCTCGTAGACCATAAGTGGAAGCATTATGAGAACGCGGTTGATGTAGTCGTACATCTTCACGATCCGACCGATCCAAGTACCGAACGCACGACACCTCCGAGTTCAGCACACGTTCAGCTCGGTGACGTCCCACGAACTCATGATCCAGCAGAGCGTCGCGAGAGAGTTCCGTCAACACGACGTCGTCATGACGGTGATGATGATGCTATTGACCCAGGGCTTCACCTAAGCACCGCTACGATATGCATGACCGAGGTGGATTATGATGGAGGGGGCACCGCACACGGCTAAAAGATCAACTGATCAACTTATGTGTCTTATAGGGTGCCCCCTCCCCATGTATATAAAGGAGGGAGGGGAGGCCAGCCAACCTCTCTAGGCGCGCCAAAGGGGGGAGGAATCCTCCTCCTAGTAGGAGTAGGATTCCACCTTTCCTAGTCCTACTAGGAGGGGAAAGGAAGGAGAGGGGGAGGAGAAGGAAAGAGGGGGCGCAACCCCTCCCCTAATCCAATTCGGACTAGGCCCATGGGGGGCGCACGGCCAGCCCTCATGGCTTCTCCTCTTTTTCCCTTAAAGCCCACTAAGGCCCGTATGTACTCTCGTATTCCCGTAACTCCCCTGGTACTCCGAAAAATACCCCGATCACTCGGAACCTTTACGATGTCCAAATATAACCTTCCAATATATCGATCTTTACGGCTCGATCATTTCGAGACTCCTCGTCATGTCCCTGATCTCATTCGGGACTCCGAACAACCTTCGGTACATCAGAACATATAAACTCATAATACCTATCTTCACCGAACGTTAAGCGTGCGGACCCTACGGGTTCGAGAAGTATGTAGACATGACCGAGACTCATTTCCGGTCAATAACCAATAGCGGAACCTGGATGCTCATATTGGCTCCTAAATATTCTACGAAGATGTTTATCGTCAAACCGCATAACAACATACGTTGTTCCCTTTGTGATTGGTATGTTACTGGCCCGAGATTCGATCGTCGGTATCTCAATACCTAGTTCAATCTCATTACCGGCAAGTGTATTTACTCGTTCCGTAATGCATCATCCTGCACCTAACTCATTAGTCACATTGCTTGCAAGGCTTATAGTGATGTGCATTACCGAGAGGGCCCAGAGATACCTCTCTGACAATCGGAGTGACAAATCCTAATCTTGATCTATGCTAACTCATCGGAGACACCTGTAGAGCACCTTTATAATCAGCCAGTTATGTTTTGACGTTTGGTAGCACACAAAGTGTTCATCCAGTATTCTGGAGTTGTATAATCTCATAGTCAGAGGGACATGTATAAGTCATGAAGAAAGCAGTAGCAACAAACTAAACGATCATCGTGCTAAGCTAACGGAATGGTTCAAGTCAATCACATCATTCTCTAATGATGTGATCCCATTAAACAAATGACAACTCATGTCTATGGCTGGGAAACTTAGCCATCTTTGATTCAACGAGCTAGTCAAGTAGAGGCAAACTAGTGACACTCTGTTTGTCTATGTATTCATACATGTACTAAGTTTCCGGTTAATACAATTCTAGCATGAATAATAAACATTTGTCATGATATAAGGAAATATAAATAACAACTTTATTATTGCCTCTAGGGCATATTTTGTTCAGTCTCCCACTTGCACTAGAGTCAATAATCTAGTTCACATCGTCATGTGATTTACAACCAATAGTTCACATATTTATGTGATTAGTTCACATCTCCATGTGACTAACACCCAAAGGGTTTACTAGAGTCAATAATCTAGTTCACATCACTATGTGATTAACACCCAAAGTGTGATCATCTTTTGCTTGTGAGAGAAATATAGACAATGGGTCTGCCACATTCAGAGCCGTATGTATTTTGCAAATTTTCTATGTCTACAATGCTTTGCTCAGAGCTACTTTAGCTAATTGCTCCCGGTTTGAATATGTATCTAGATCGAGACTTAGAGTCATCTAGATCGGTCTCAAAAGCTTTCATCGACGTAACTCTTTATGACAAACTCTTTTGTCACCTCCATAATCAAGAAATATTTCCTTAGTCTTCTAAGGATAATTTTGACCATTGTTCAGTGATCTACTCTTAGATCACTATTGTACTCCCTTGCCAAAATCATGCTAAGGTATACAATAGGACTGGTAAACAACATAGCATACTTTATAGAACCTATGACTGGGGCATAGGGAGTGACTTTTCATTCTCTTTCTATTTTCTGTTGTGGTCGGGTTTTGAGTCTTTACTCAACTTCACACCTTGCAACACAGGCAAGAACTCCTTCTTTGACTGTTCCATTTTGAACTACTTCAAAATCTTGTCAAGGTATGTACTCATTGAAAATATATCAAGCATCTTGATCTATCTCTATAGATCTTGATGCTCAATATGTAAGTAGCTTCATCGAGGTCTTTCTTTGAAAAACTCTTTTCAAACACTCCTTTATGCTTTCCAGAAAATTCTACATTATTTCCGATCAACAATATGTCATTCACATGTACTTATCAGAAATTTTGTAGTGCTCCCACTCACTTTCTTGTAAATACAGGCTTCACCACAAGTCTGTATAAAACCATATGCTTTGATCACTTTATCAAAGCATATATTCCAACTCCGAGATGCTTGCACTAGTCCATAGATGGATCGCTGGAGCTTGCTCACTTTGTTAGCACCTTTAGGATCGACAAAACCTTCTGGTTGCATCATATACAACTCTTCTTTAAGAAATCCATTAAGGAATGCAGTTTTCACATCCATTTGCCATATTTCATAAAATGCGGCAACTGCTAACATGATTCGGACAAACTTTTAAGCATCGATATGAGTGAGAAATTCTTATCGTAGTCAACACCTTGAACTTGTCTAAAACATTTTGCGACAATTCAAGCTTTGTAGATAGTAACACTACTATCAGTGTCAGTCTTCCTCTTGAAGATCCATTTATTCCTAATGACTCACCGATCATTGGACAAGTCAATCAAAGTCCATACTTTGTTCTCATACATGGATCCCATCTCAGATTTCATGGCCTCAAGCCATTTCGCGGAATCTAGGCTCATCATCGCTTCCTCATAGTTTGTAGGTTTGTCATGGTCAAGTAACATGACATCCAGAACTGGATTACCACACCACTCTGGTGCAGATCTCACTCTAGTTGACCTACGAGGTTTGGCAGTAACTTGATCTGAAGTTACATGATCATCATCATTAGCTTCCTCACTAATTGGTGTAGGAGTCACAGGAACATATTTCTGTGATGAACTACTTTCCAATAAGGGAGCAGGTACACTTACCTCATCAAGTTCTACTTTCCTCCCACTCACTTCTTTCGATAGAAACTCCTTCTCTAGAAAGGATCCATTCTTAGCAACGAATGTCTTGCCTTCGGATCTATGATAGAAGGTGTACCGACTGTCTCCTTTGCGTATCCTATGAAGACACATTTCTCCGATTTGGGTTTGAGCTTATTAGGATGAAACTTTTTCACATAAGCATCGCAACCCCAAACTTTAAGAAACGACAACTTTGGTTTCTTGCCAAACCACAGTTCATGTGGTGTCGTCTCAACGGATTTAGATGGTGCCCTATTTAACGTGAATGCAGTTGTCTCTAATGCATAACCCCAAAATGATAGTGGTAAATCGGTAATAGACACCATAGATTGCACCATATCTAATAAAGTACGGTTACGATGTTCAAACACACCATTACGTTGTGGTGTTCCGGGTGGCGTGAGTTGTGAAACTATTCTGCATTGTTTCAAATGAAGACCAAACTCGTAACTCAAATATTCTCCTCCATGATCAGATAGTAGAAACTTTATTTTCTTGTTACGATGATTTTCCACTTCACTCTGAAATTTGTTGAACTTTTAAAATGTTTCAAATTTATGTTTCATCAAGAAGATGTACCCATATCTTACTCAAATCATCTATGAAGGTTAGAAAATAACGATACCTGCCACGAGCATCAACACTCATTTGACTGCATACATCAGTATGTATTATTTACAACAAGTCTGTTACTTGCTCCATTGTTCCGAAGAACGGAGTCTTAGTCATCTTGCCCACGAGGCATGGTTCACACGCATCAACTGTTTCATAATCATGTGATTCCAAAAGCCCATCAGCATGGATTTTCTTCATGCGCTTTACACCAATATGACCTAAACGACAGTGCCATAAATAAGTTGCACTATCATTATTAACTTTGCATCTTTTGGCTTCAATATTATGAATATGTGTATCACTACGATCGAGATTCAATAAACCGTTCACCTTGGGTGTATGACCATTGAAGGTTTTATTCATGTAAACAGAACAACAATCATTCTCTGACTTTAAATGAATAACCATATTGCAATAAACATGATCAAATCATATTCATGCTTAACGCAAACACAAAATAACATTTATTTAGGTTCAACACTAATCCCGAAAGTATAGGTAGTGTGTGATGATGATCATATCAATCTTGGAACCACTTCCAACACACATCGTCAATTCACCCTTAACTAGTCTCTGTTCATTCTGCAACTCCTATTTAGAGTTACTAATCTTAGCAACTGAACTAGTGTCAAATACTGAGGGGTTGCTATAAACACTAGTAAAGTATACATCAATAACATGTATATAAAATATACCTTTGTTCACTTTGCCATCCTTCTTATCCACCAGTCAGAGTGACGAATCCTAATCTTGATCTATGCCAACTCAACAAGTACCATTGGAGACACCTTTAGAGCACCTTTATAATCACCCAGTTACGTTGTGACGTTTGGTAGCACACAAAGTGTTCCTCTGGTATTCGGGAGTTGCATAATCTCATAGTCAGAGGAACATGTATAAGTCATGAAGAAAGCAGTAGCAACAAACTAAACGATCATCGTGCTAAGCTAACAGAATGGGTCAAGTCAATCACATCATTCTCTAATGATGTGATCCCGTTATCAAATGAAAAATCATGTCTATGGCTAGGAAACTTTACCATCTTTGATTCAACAAGCTAGTCAAGTAGAGGCAAACTAGTGACACTTTGTTTGTCTATGTATTCACACATGTACTAAGTTTCCGGTTTAATACAATTCTAGCATGAATAATAAACATTTATCATGATATAAGGAAATATAAATAACAACTTTATTATTGCCTCTAGGGCATATTTCCTTCACATTGCTCATATTAGGTGCTCCCTGTAGCTTAATTACCAGCTACAGTGATATGAGCATCTAGCTCGTATGATCAGTGAAAAAATGGCACATGCGTAGTAGTTGTACTTTATGCGCAATTCCCAAACTCTCTCGGCTGTATATTGCAAAAACATTCAAACCTCCTAATGTGGGCCGTTAGATCTCCGTGAACTCGTATCACCATAGAATCTACGGTGTGGGAGCACCTCATATTCTCCCGTGCAAGAAAACATAAGGTGCTCTCGCAGCTTGGATGCTACGGTGATACGAGCTTTGAGGTCATTTGATCTGAGATCCAATGGCATCTGAGCAGTCTTTGTGCTTGTAAGTAGTGGCCGAACTCTTTTGGGGCTTTTCTGCAAAAAAAATCATTCGAACCACCGAGGAGGTGTTGGGTCACAAATCCAACGGCTCCGAAGATCTTGTATCACCAAAGCATCTAAGGTGTGGTAGCACATGATATTCTTACATACATGAGAATATGATGTCCTCCTTCATCTTAGATGCTACGGTGATATGAGATTCGAGGTCATTGGATATGGGATCCAAGGGCATATCAGTAGTTCTTGTACAAATTGTGTGCAATTCTCAAACTCATCAAGGTTTCCTGTAAAAATATTAAGACATCATGTGAGCTGCTATATCTCAGATCTACAAGCTCCAAGCAACTCGAATCGGCATATAGCATCTAAGGTATGGGGGCACATGATATTCTCCCGGGGAGGAGGGGTGGGGGTGCACAACCAGTCGGTGGTTGGGAGGGTGGGGACAAATATAATCTAAACAACCCTAAACAGAGCTTGAAAATTTTATCTAAGGTTGAGGGGTTGACCCTTGACAATCATAGCTCCGCCTAATTAAACACAACATTTGTATGTACTATAGTACTAGACTTATTATTGATGTTTCAGTTTCATGTTCATTTTAAATATTGAATTGAGGACCATGCTTGTCTTATATTTTACTCCCTTCATTCCTAAATATTAGTATTTTTAGAGATTTCAAATGGACTGGCACATACGGATGTATATAGACATATTTTAGAGTGTAGATTCACTCATTTTGCTCCGTATGTAGTCACTTGTTGAATCTCTAAAAGACTAATATTTAGGAACAGAAGGAGTATTTTTGAATTCGTGTCATACATGCATGGTTTGGAAAAATAGATGCACTATACTTATTGGATAGTTGTTGTGTTCATGTGTGTGTGTGGTCTTATGCTTGATACATACAAAGTTTTCTCACCTCCATATTGTTCATCTTTTAAATTTGAATTTGCATTGAAAAACTTACTATGGATACCATGAAATGTGAAATCCACATTGAGATCACTATATCACAAACTCACTCTAATTCAACAACTCGTCATAAATCAATTACCACGTTGAGATTAGTATTTGCAAGGAAAATACGGGCATTGTAATACACATAGATTCGTTCGGCAATTTAAAAGGTTCCTTTCGTATTCTCTAATGGTAGGACCCAACGGCGTACCAGCCAGACCTTGGCTCATGTTGATCCTAAAAAATAAAAAAACCGAGCTCGTGTCCTTCTGGTGGCGTGCGTGGTACACACATTAGGCAACCCCAACCTATCGAGCCTCTGTGTTTTGAGTCGAAATTTCTAGCGGCCAGAATGCCAGCCCTAGGAAATTCCCCTCATGTCCCCGGTCCATAATGACTACCGATGAACAATGGAGGGATGCTTTAGTAACTAGACAACGTTACCTACCATGCCGAGCACGGTTCAATTCCCTCAGTTGCCGCTCGCCAAGGTCACCCATCAACTGCATTGCCTAGTACTGCTACTACTACACCAGGATGAGCATAGAATTGAGCCTGTTTGTTCGTGCCTAGTACTTGAGTTAATATATCAGGCAATGCACTGGTACGGAGGGATTATCCTTTTACTCTGCATATATAATTTGTCTGAAGTCTAACTAAGCAAAATGTTTGACCAAATCCTTTCTTAAGAAATACAACAGGACAGATGTATGGCTTGAAAATTTATTGCATGATGCAGGTTATGATATTGTTTCGAATCCTGGATCTTAAATTTCAGAAAATGCAAAAGTGACCATAAATTCTTGAAACTGAGCATGGTCACATGATATGGCATAAATATTACTTCGTAATTTTTGTCTTCAATTTGAGACAAGCTGCTTATGACAAGTTGCACAAATGAAGAGCCAAGGTATTTTGGAACAAAGACATGTCACGTTAAGGAGAACGCTTTCACTATTGAAACCGTGGGTGTTTACGTGCCGCCACGAGTCCCGCTTCTCATCAGCAGGTGTTTTTCGAGCAAGCGTGTGAGTTGACGGGAGGCGTGCGAGCAGACCGCTGCGCCGGCTGACAGGGAGGCGTGCGAGCAGACCGGTGTGCAGGCTCACCGGGAGGCGAGCCCTTTGACCAGGCTCCGCCGCCCACCTTCGTCCCAACTGCTCCCACTTTTAATGTCGAGCGCTGCAGTTTAAAATCAACCCCGCACTACCCGGTATCGCTACAATCTTCTCTCTTCCTCTCCGATTCTCCTGTCGTCTACCTCCAACCAGCCCGACCTAAACGTACGCCATGCCGCATCACAATGGTCTGCCCTTAGTCTTCCAGTTTCATGAGGAAGACACCCAGCCGGAGTCTCAAGAACATAAGGCGCTTTGGGACGAGCTTGAACTGGCCTTACAGGAAGACGTTGTGCCTGTCCCCGCTCCCGTTCCGGCTCCCGTCGCGCCGACTGCGCCAACGCCCATCCCCGTGGCATTGATGGGTTGGGAGCCGCACATTGTCGACGAGCTTGATGCCACGGGGTTCCATGAGGTCCCCGACAACTTTCACGCGCCCGTGCACCTGCCAGCGCATGCGCCTGTGTAACATCCCGAATTTTCCATTTAGAATGTTAAACATTAGAAATTCTACGCAACTCAAGGACCCACGGAGAGAGTTGGGGATTTCGTTATTTTCATATTTGAGTTTTCTCGAATTTTGAAAAGAGGATCTTTGATTTTATTTATTTTATCTTTGAATATTTATTTTATAAAAATAAAAGAGAGAGGATAAAATGACTTCCTCAAAATAAAGAAATATTGGAGATTTAATATTAAAATCAAATAAGATTTTTATTCAGAGTTTTATCGCTATTTTATTTGAATTAGGAAAAATGTGCGTTTTCTGAAATTGCATTTTAGGCCCAAATAAATGTTCACCTTGTCCCGCTTATTTTAGAGGACGGGGAAAATTATTTCGGGATTTTTGGAGTCTGTTTAGTATTTCTTTTCTTTCTTATTCTGGACGTCGGAATTATTTAAAAAAATCGAACCGACCTACCGGGCCGTGGGCGACCCGGACTCTGCCACCGCCGGGGGGGGCTTTATAAGCCGGGGCCCCCTACCCCTCAGCCCACCCGCCAGCCCACCGCAGCCCGCCGCCCTACCGCTGAACCCTAGCGCCGCCCTGCCGCCGCCGACTCCGCCGCCGCCGCACTACCGCCGCCGCCGCGCCTCGCTGCTCGAGCCCGCCACCCGCCGCCGCCCGACCCCCCGGAGCAGCCCACCGCCGCCGCCGTCTCGCCGGACTTTGCTGGACATAGCCGCCGCCGCCGCCTCGGTTTTCGTGAGAAAGCTGATAGTTTTTTTGAAAATGCTAGATTATGTTTATTTTTTATTTTTTTAGATCGTTTTTTCTGGTTTAGTTATTTAGCGGACGTTCGTCCTGATGTTCGTTTTAACGAACAATTTTCACCGTTTAGCCGCAGATAGCGAACTTTCGTTCGTTAGCCTGTTCGTCAGTTTTTCTTTTTCTCGGATTTTCCACGATTATTTTCGATCGTGATTTCTGATCCGATTTTCGTCTTAGTATAACTTTTTGCTCGTTTATCGGAATCAGGCGATTCAAGCGCCTAGAGTTTCGTCTCGAAGCCCTCTTTCTGTTTAGCCAACTTAAACAAGTTTTTGCTACTGTAAAATTTGACTTTAGTCCAGATTAGTAAACGAAGCTTGTTTCTTTCGCTGTTTTAGTTTTATTGCTTCGTTTGATTTGATTCTTTTTGCATACCGGAGTTCTTAAGTTGAACCTTCTGGTTAGATCTCTTATTTGAGTTTTACCCGTGCCCTTGCTTGATTGCTTATCGTATGCTTATTTGATTGCGACAGAGTACCCGGAGTGCGAAGCGTGCTACATCGAGTCTCTAGGTTTCGCGGATCATCAGCAAAGCAAGTAACACTTTGATCATACCTCTTTACTACCCAGTTTTATTGCATTAGATCAATCCTCAAACACTTGCATGGTTAGGATCTGAATAAATTGTGGGTTGGGAAGTAGATGAGGTAGTACCTATTCACCTGTTTATTATCAAACCCTTGGGAGTTACTTCTACGTTATGCTTATATTGCTATGCTATGCTCGTAGACATCGATTGGGTTTGAGTGTATCCATGACAAATGTGAGTTGTTAATTGATGGTTAACTTAAGGTGGCAACTTTAATACACATCTGGGTGGATTGAGGCACCCGGGGAACCCAGTGATTGCCTGTATTTTTAGAAAGCTCGGGGTACCGTATGATTTTCCTATGGACCGCCACCCAAGCTCAAAGGGATCATAAGATTATTCATGCTAGAAACTTCCGTGTGCAGCCACATGCCAATATGGGCTCTGGCATAGTTGAGTAAGTTGTGGGAAACCTTTCCATGATGGGCTAGCAGTTGTAGGGGATTTAGGTGTATAGGCCTATCTATCGGTTAATGGGACCTCTTCGAAAGACTGTGTGTCGGTCATCCGTTTCTCAAACACCATGCAGTGCGAGAAATACAACAGAGGAGATCAAGTCTTGTGGGGAAAAGTGCACAAACCTCTGCAGAGTGTACAAACTAATCATGGTTAGCCGTGTCCCCGGTTATGGACATCTTGAGTATCTAGTTCTTGGATTATCATGTGGATCTCATCACCCTTAATATAATTTGATTGGGTTTAATGATGATGCTTAATAGGGATTGAGTTGGGTGAACTGTAACACCCTTGATGCGACTATAGCTCCCACGTGTCGAGGCATGACTTAGAGACATAATCGCATTGAAGGCATATGTCCCAAGTTAGGTAATCTTCACAACATCCCATGTAATATATATATATATATAATAAAAGGGGAGATAACATAGTTGGCTTACACTCGCCACGTCAATCAAGTACATAAATAACATTACATCATCCAAACACTCATGGCCCGACTACGACACCAAAATAAAAGATAACCCAACATGCGACACGGTCCCGATCACCCCCAACTGGGCACCACTACTGATCATCAGGAAAGGAAACATAGTATCGTTGAGAGTCCTCGTCGAACTCCCACTTGAGCTCGAGCGCGTCACCTGGAGCGGAATCATCAGGCCCTGCATCTGGTGTAATAGTAATCTGTGAGCCACAGGGACTCAGCAATCTCGCACCCTCGCGATCAAGACTATTTAAGCTTAATAGGTATGGCAAGGTAAATATATATGGAGCTACAGCAAGCGACTAGCATATGTGGTGGCCATCCTGTTCGCAAAAGAGAGCGAGAAGAGGAGGCAAAGCGCGACCGAGAAACTAGAGAGCAACCTGCGCAAGCATTACTCCAACACCGTGTTCACTTCCCGGACTCCGCCGAGAAGAGACCATCACGGTAACTCACACTGTTGATTCATTTTAATTAAGTTAAGGTTCAAGTTATCTACAACCGGACATTAACAAATTCCCATCTGCCCATAACTGCGGGCACGGCTTTTGAAAGTTCAAATCCCTGCAGGGGAGTCCCAACTTAGCCCATGACAAGCTCTCACGGTCAACGAAGGAATAGACCTCCTCCTGAGACGTTCCGATCAGACTCGGTATCTCGGTTCTTCAAGACACTTCGACAGGTTAAAACAAATCCAGCAACACCGCCCGAATGTGCCGACAAATCCCGATAGGAGTTGCACATATCTCGTTCTCAGGGCACACTCAGATAGGTCAAGCTACGAGTAAAACCAACCCTCGAGTTTCCCCGAGGTGGCCCCGCAGGCTGCCTGGTTCGGACCAACACTCAGAGGAGCACTGGCCCGGGGGGGGAGGGGGTTTAAAATAAGATGACCCTTGGGCTCCGGAAACCCAAGGTAAAAAGAGGCTAGGTGGCAAATGGTAAAACCCAGGTTGGGCATTGCTGGAAAAGCTTTAATCAAGGCGAACTATCAAGGGGTTCCCATTATAACCCAACCGCGCAAGGAACGCAAAATCCGAGAACATAACACCGATATGACGGAAACTAGGGCGGCAAGAGTGGAACAAAACACTAGGCGAGAGGCCGAGCCTTCCACCCTTTACCAAGTATATAGATGCATTAAGATAACATGGCAATATAATGATATCCCAACAAGTAAATAAATGTTCCAACAAGGAACGACCTCCAATCTTCACCTGCAACT
The DNA here is from genome assembly GCF_018294505.1 of Triticum aestivum. Taxonomy (NCBI): domain Eukaryota; kingdom Viridiplantae; phylum Streptophyta; class Magnoliopsida; order Poales; family Poaceae; genus Triticum; species Triticum aestivum. The sequence continues at coordinate 627,121,763 of NC_057797.1, forward strand.
AGCAACGCTATAAGAGGGGCTGAGCATTGCGGTAACATAGCAAATCAACGGTTTGCTAGGACATGGTGGGTTAGAGGTTTGGCATGGCAATTTGGGAGGCATGAAAGCAAGTGGTAGGCATCGTAGCATTGGCATAGCAAAAGAGCGAGCATCTAGCAAAGCAAAGATAGTAGTGATTTTGAGGGTATGATCATCTTGCCTGCAAAGTTGTCAGAGTTGACTAGATCCTCGAAAGCAAACTCAACGGGCTCCTCGTTAGCGAACTCGTCTCCCGGCTCTATCCAAACAAGACAGACAAGCAAACAAAACACAATCAACCATGTGCAAGGATCAAACAATATGATGCAAACATGGAATGCTATGCGGGATGCGATGCGGGATGCATATGCAAGATTTTACAAGGGATGCATGAACCTGGCCTCAACTTGGGAATCCAAGTGTGCCATTGGAAAGATGAGATGAAATCGCTTGAAAACGATATAAAGAATGCCAGAATCGGAGTTACGGTTTGGAAATGGCAAGCGATTCAAATATGACCACGTTCTGCAATTTACAGCAAGTAGCCATATAAATGCAACAAGATGAACATGCTACAGCACCCAAACATGGCATCAAAATACATGGCAGGGATGCATTAATGATGCTTAACAAAAGTCTAGCACTGGGCTACGACCAATTCATCCATTAACAGGTTCAAACAAGCATGACAAAAATGCATATGGTAAATAGATCTCAGATTTAGTGAAATTAACACTTGTCTGGAATTTCAGATCAGATAGCACTCTTCGGAGCAGCAAAACTACATGTTACAGGACCTGAACATGGAAAAGTAAAGCATGGCATGGAGATACTCAAAGAGCTTACCAAAAGTCCCTTAGTGACCTTGAGCCAAAAGGGATCAGAAAATACAATTGCAAGCATGAGAACATGGCAAAAACATAATCAGTTCTTAGACTTAGTGAAAAACTGGAGCATGCTGAAACAAATATCAAGTAGGCATGTTTACGAGCTCGATGCACTCACTACAGAGCAAGTCATGACAAGCTAAGCATACACCCATCAAGAATACACAAAATTCAAGCTAGACATGGCAAGAACAATAGCATAGCATGCACGGATCAACTACAACATCCTCGGCAAAATCGCTAACAAGTAGACAATCTGCCCAAATTCACGAAGTAGCAAAAGTAGAGCTCGATTGACTCAAGCTAGGGTGCTCCATAATTGCAAACAAAGACATGGATGGATAGAGCACTATAAGATTAACAAAACATCCTTACTGATCATCCTTAAAAGAGGCACGGATCACTAGGAAACAACATGAACATATGGCATCATGAGATAAACAGCTCAAGGACTTAGTGGAAATGCTAAGTCCCTGAAATCAGCATTACCAAGAGCCTCACTTTGCAAGCTCGTGCTAGTCACCACACACATCACAAAAATAAATGGGTTGCACCTCTGGAAAGATGGCAAAACCCTTAACAAAACATATGTAGAGCTCATGGGCATATCATGCACACAATAATCATGGCAAAAATGACAAATATCTAAATGGAGCAGCAGATCTGACAAATATCTCAAGTAGCACTCTTCTAGCAGCATTTCGGGCATCAAGATGAACTCAAATGAAAATGATACAATGGAATGAAATGATGTGCTCTTTGAGACAAACATTTTGATATGCTATATGCCCAAAACGGAGTTACGGATGCAAAGTTACGATACGATGAACAGGAGCATATGAACTAGGGTTTTGGGAGAAAGTCAACCACGTCTGGATCTGGATCTGGCGCGTTTCCCGAGGTTGGCCGGAGTGATCTCGCCAGAGTTTGAAGTCAGCCGCCGGAGTTTGTTGGGGAGGCGGCGTGGGGCTTGCCGGAGTCGGTGGCCGGCCGGACCTCGCCGGATCCGGGCCGGGGCGGCCTGGAGGACGAGGCGGCAGGGCGGTGGTCGCCGGCCAGGGGCGGCAGGGCGCCGGGCGGTGGGTTCGGCGCACCGGCCGGCGGGGCGGCGCGGTGAGGTGGTGACCGGCGTGGGCGAGGAGGCGCGGGCGGCGGGGAAGAAGCAGCCGGGCGCGAGGCGCGCGGGCCGGGAGGGCGCCGCACGGGCTGCGGCGGGCCGGGAGGGCGCCGCGCGGGCTGCGGCGATGGGAGTCCCGGCGAGGACACGTGTCAGCTCCCGGTTGGGCAGGCGGTGGCGGCGAACGCGTCCGGCTCCATCCGGACATGTCCGGTGGCGGCGGAGATCCGATTTTTAGGGTTTCAGAGAGAGGATCCGCGAATTTGGAGGAGGGGTCTTTATATAGAGGTAGAGGGAGCTAGGAGAGTCCAAATGAGGTGCAGTTTTCGGCCACGCGATCGTGATCGAACGCTCTAGATGATGGAGAGGGTTTTGGTGGGTTTTTGGGCCAAAGTGGAGGGGTGTTGGGCTGCAACACACACGAGGCCTTTTTGGTCCCTCGGTTAACCGTTGGACCATCAAACGAAGTCCAAATGGTACGAAACTTGACAGGCGGTCTACCGGTAGTAAACCAAGGCCGATTGGAAAGTCTCGGTCCGATCCGGAAATGTTTAATCCCCACACACGAAAGAAAGGTAGAAATGACCACCGGAGGAGAACGAAGCGCCGGAATGCAAAACAAACAACGGGGAAAATGCTCGAATGCATGAGATGAACTCGTATGCAAATGCAATGCACATGATGACATGATATGAGATGCATGACAACGATAACAACACACGGAGACAAAGACCCGAACCCGAGAAAATAAAATAACTTAATGCCGGAAACGGCAAGAGTTGGAATACATATTGGGTAAGTTACATCTGGGGTGTTACAACACTCCACCACTACGAAAGGATCTCGTCCCGAGATCTAGGACTGAAAGAACGCCGGGTATTCAGAACGGAGGTGATCCTCGCGTTCCCAGGTAGCTTCACGGTCGGAATGGTGTGACCACTTGACTTTGAGGAATTTGATTGACTTGTTGCGAGTCTTGCATTCAGTCTCTTCAAGAATAGCAACTGGGTGCTCACGATAGGAGAGATCTTCTTGGAGCTCAGTGTCCTCAAAGTTGACGGTGCGGTCAGGAGTCTTGAAGCACTTTCGGAGCTGAGAGACATGGAACACATCATGAACATTTGCAAAGTTTGAAGGAAGCTCGAGTTGATAGGCGAGATCGCCTCTCTCGCTGACAATCTTGAAAGGTCCTACGTATCTGGGGGCAAGCTTCCCTTTGATACCGAAGCGACGAGTACCTTTCATAGGAGAGAAGCGGAGGTAAACATGATCTCCGATCTCGAAAGCCAAATCACGGTGCTTACTGTCAAAGTAGCTATTCTGGCAGGATTGGGCTGCTTTGAGGTTATCTCGAATGACTTTGCACATTTCCTCTGCCTTTGTGATTAAGTCATTTCCCAAAAGCTGACGTTCACCGGTTTCAGACCAGTTGAGAGGGGTACGGCACTTCCTGCCATACAGAATTTCAAATGGGGCCTTGCCCGAACTTGCTTGAAAACTGTTGTTGTAGGAGAATTCAGCATAAGGAAGACAATCCTCCCACTTCATGCCGAAGGAGATCACACAAGCCCCGAGCATATCTTCAAGAATCTGGTTGACACGCTCGGCTTGACCGCTAGTTTGAGGATGGAAAGCTGTGCTGAAGCGGATGTTGGTGCTCATGGCCTTCTGAAAAGAATCCCAAAACTTGGAGGTAAAGATGCTGCCACGATCTGAAGAGATCACTTGTGGAATACCGTGCAGAGAGACAATTCGAGAGGTATAGAGCTCCGCCAATTGAGCTGCAGTGATTGACTCTTTGATAGGTAGAAAATGAGCCACTTTAGTGAGTTTGTCGATGACAACGAATATAGCATCATTGCCACGCTTGGACTTTGGAAACCCAGTCACGAAGTCCATTTCAATGTGGTCAAACTTCCATTCTGGAATGGCAAGAGGTTGGAGGAGACCAGCTGGCCTTTGGTGTTCTGCCTTCACTCTTCTGCAGACATCACACTTATTCACGAATTGAGCAATCTCGCGCTTCATTCGAGTCCACCAATAACCCTGCTTGAGGTCCTGATACATCTTCGTACTCCCAGGGTGGATGGAGAGGAGAGAATTGTGAGCCTCGTTCATGATCACTTTACGGAGGTCACCTTTGGGTACAACAATACGATCCTCGAAGAAGAGAGTGTCCTTGTCGTCAAGGCGGTAGCACTTGTACTTGGGTTGACTCTTGGCAATCCCAATCTTCACCTTTTTCACCATAGCATCAAGAAGCTGAGCTTGGCGAATCTGGTCTTCCAAGGTAGGAGAGACTTGAAGGTTGGCGAGGAAACCTTGAGGAACAACTTGCAGGTTAAGTTTGCGGAAAGCTTCACAAATCTCGGGTTGATAAGGCTTGAGAATCAGACTGTTGCAATAAGCCTTTCTGCTCAATGCGTCAGCAATCACATTGGCCTTGCCTGGAGTATACTCGATACTCGGATTATACTCTTGAATCATTTCGACCCATCGAGTTTGCCTGAGGTTGAGATTAGGCTGAGTGAAGATGTACTTGAGACTCTTGTGGTCAGTGAAGATGTCCACTTTTCTTCCCAATAAGAGATGTCTCCAAATCAAAAGAGCATGCACAACTACCGCCAACTCGAGATCATGAGTGGGGTAGTTCTTCTCATTGGGCTTCAACTGGTGAGAGGTATAAGCAACAACTTTCTTCTCTTGCATCAACACTGCGCCAAGACCTTGGAGAGAGGCATCACAAAAGACCTCGTACGGCTTGGATTCATCAGGCGGAGTCAGAACTGGAGCAGTGATCAATTTCTCTTTCAAAGTGTTGAAGGCAATGTCACACTCTGGAGACCAAACGTACTTGACGTGCTTCTGGAGAAGATTTGAGAGAGGCTTCGCGATCTTAGAAAAGTTTTCAACGAATCTTCGACAGTAGCTTGCGAGACCGAGGAAGCTACGGAGTTGCTTCACGTTCTGAGGAGGTTCCCAATTCACAATTGCAGACACCTTCTCAGGATTCACCGCAATGCCCTTGGCAGAGATGATATGACCAAGATAAAGAACCTCATCAAGCCAAAATTCACACTTGGAGAACTTGGCGTAGAACTGGTGTTCCCTCAGCTTATCGAGTACCAAACGCAAGTGCTTGGCATGATCTTCCTTGTTCTTTGAGAAAACCAGAATGTCATCGAGATAGACCAAAACGAAGTCATTGGTGTAGGCGTTGAAGATGAAGTTCATCATGCGAGAGAACGTCGGAGGAGCGTTGACGAGGCCAAAACACATGACAGTGTATTCGTATGAACCATAGCTTGACCTGAAAGCCGTCTTGATAATATCTTGCTCACGGATACGAATCTGATGATAACCCATACGGAGATCAAGCTTGGAGAATACTTGGGTACCTTTGAGTTGTTCGAACAACTCATTGATGTTGGGAAGTGGGTATCTGTTCTTGATGGTCTTCTTGTTCAATGGACGGTAATCAACATAAAGTCGGTCCGTTCCATCCTTCTTCTTCACAAAGAGAACACCACAACCCCACGGAGAAGAACTAGGCCGGATGAGACCCATTCTCTCTTGAATATCGAGTTGCTTCTTCAGCTCCTTCAACTCTGCAGGTCCGAGCTTGTAAGGACGCTTGCACACTGGTTCCGTGCCAGGCTCAAGATCAATGACGAATTCAACTGGCCGGTGCGGAGGCATTCCTGGAAGCTCTTCTAGAAAGACGTCTTGATATTTGCAAATGACTGGAATTTGCGAGATAGCATACAGTTCACCCTTCTCATTGAGAGAAAACAGACGGATGGTATCATCACGAGCGGCAAAGACAATTACATCCTCAGACGAATGAGTCAATTGAATCTGCCTGGCTGCACAGTCAAGATGTGCCTTGTGCTTAGAAAGCCAATCCATTCCGAGAATAAGATCAATATCCGAGTTGCCAAGAACCATTGGGGAAGAAAGAAACTTGTAGTCGCCCAAGGTGATAGTAACATCTAGCACCTCCAGACTTGCACTCAAACATTTGCCAGGAGAAACGATATCCATTTGTTTACCCAAATGAGAAGAAACGAACTCATGCTTGGTAAAAAAATGGCTTTGACATGAAACAATGCGATGCACCAGTGTCAAAAAGAACTCTTGCGGGAATATCGTTAACAGGAAGGTTACCCATAATGACATCTGACGAATCCTCTGCCTGAGCTGCGTTCATCAAGTTGACCTTGGCGTGCTTGGGGTTATGCTTGACCACAGCTATACTTGCCGACCTCACAGGAGGAGGAGGAGGAAGACGCCTCTGGTTCAGACACTTGTTGGCATAGTGACCCTTCTGTTGGCACTTGTTTCACGTGACCTCTGAAAGCGGACGGTGATACGGAGCACTCGATCTTGGAGGTTGAGACGAAGTCTTGTTCTGAAAGCCAGGGTTGGGTGGGTGGGAAGATCCACTGCCACCTTTGCTCTTCTGCTGATACGGCTGACGGAACGGAGGAGGAGGAAGCCAATACTTCTGCTACTTGGCCACTTGAGTAGAGGAAGAAGGAGTAACATCTCTGACTCGCTTCTTGGAAGCATCACACCTCAATTGAGCAGCCTCTTGCTTCAACGCCATGTTGTAGAACTCATCGTACCTCAAGGGCTCAAAGAGAACAAGAGCTAGCTGAATTTCTTCTCTGAGACCACCCCTAAACTGGTATATCATGCTCTTATCATCAGGGACGTACTGCTTGGCAAAGCGGGTGAGCTTCTGAAACAACTTGTTGTAGTCATAGACAGACAAAGAGCCTTGCTTCAGGTTGCGGAATTCCTCATGCTTGCTTTCAACCACGCTCTGAGGGATATGGTGAGCTCTGAAATCTTGATGGAATTCATCCCAGGTAATCACACGTCCACCTCTGGAATCCTTGTACTGCTGGAACCATTCTGTAGCTTGATCTTTGAGTTGGAAGGAAGCGAACTTGACAAAGTCCTCAGGCCTAACGTTACTGCACTCGAAATGCTTGCACAAATCCACAAGCCAATCGTCAGCATCGGTTGCCTCAACACAATTGCTGAAAGTCTTTGGCCCGTTAGCAAGGAACTGGTTGAGTGTAGCAAAGTGATTCTGATTGTTGCCTTGGTTCCCTTGGTTGCCTTGATTGCGCTCTTGGAGAATTTGCATGATCAACTGTGTGTTTGCATTGGTTGCGGCCATCACAGCTTGCCATGCCTCCGGAGGAGGTGGAGGTGGTGGCGGATCAGGATTCGGAGTCGTGCGCGTTGGAGGAGCCATCCTGGAGAGGTTGACATCCATTAGCACATTGATAGATAAATATGAAGCTGAATCCAACGGAATGAAAATTGCAACATATAGTCTTCACATCCGAACAAAATGAACGAATGCATTCCTCTTGAAATGGTCACATATCCATAAATTGAGAAGCCACTTAGAATTAAGGTAGAGAAATAAATCAACAAGGTACGGATCAAGAACGAATACTCGGTAAGAAATCCCAATCTCAAACCAAATATCCGTGGAAGAAGAACTAGAGCTACGAGAATTCCCACCTATGAAACTCCCGGACCTTTCCGGTTATGCAATCAGGTGTTGGGGATACGGGGGAAGCATAATATCTCACCCAAATCTAACAAATCCTACATCCAGCTGTATCCATCCTTCAACACATAACCGAGAAAAACTTCGGAAACCATCTACCTCAACCTTCGAAAAGCATCCGTTATACAAGTTATAGCGATACTCCCGAACTCCCGCCCCAGTACTGGGTGGGTCGAGGTTATCTCACCAACGAACTGCATAAAAGAGATTTTCGATGTCGGCGTACTAGACTCAGGTATTCCAGAACTGCAACGATAAAATTATGACGACAACACCTCAGAGCTCAACTCCCCGGGACACTTCCACAAAACCCCTGACAGGAGGCACCAAGACAATGTTCTCGTCATAAAACCATCGAAACGATTCCAAGATACCTGCGTGATCCTAAAAAAAATTTAGTGAAATTTGAGAAGAGAAGAGTCAAAACTCTACGTCAGGATGCCTTACCAGAGCGATGTGGAGACTGGGAAGTAAAAAGAATTCCTAAACTCTCCGATATATAATTCCTAAATGACTCAAAAACATTTTTCTAGACACAACTCGGCTGCTAAAAACGATCAAGCAATGGGGCTCCTAAGGTTGGGGAAGGCTCTGATTACCAACTTGTAACACCCTCGATGCGACTATAGCTCCCACGTGTCGAGGCACGACATAGAGACATAATCGCATTGAAGGCATATGTCGCAAGTTAGGCAATCTTCACAACATCCCATGTAATATATATATAATAAAAGGGGAGATAACATAGTTGGCTTACACTCGCCACGTCAATCAAGTACATAAATAACATTACATCATCCAAACACTCATGGCCCGACTATGGCACCAAAATAAAAGATAACCCAACATGCGACATGGTCCCAATCACCCCCAACTGGGCACCACTACTGATCATCAGGAAAGGAAACATAGTATCGTTGAGAGTCCTCGTCGAACTCCCACTTGAGCTCGAGCGCGTCACCTGGAGTGGAATCGTCAGGCCCTGCATCTGGTGTAATAGTAATCTGTGAGCCACAGGGACTCAGCAATCTCGCACCCTCGCGATCAAGACTATTTAAGCTTAATAGGTATGGCAAGGTAAATATATGTGGAGCTGTAGCAAGCGACTAGCATATGTGGTGGCTATCCTGTTTGCAAAAGAGAGCGAGAAGAGGAGGCAAAGCGCGAGCGAGAAACTAGAGAGCAACCTGTGCAAGCATTACTCCAACACCGTGTTCACTTCCCGGACTCCGCCGAGAAGAGACCATCACGGTAACTCACACTGTTGATTCATTTTAATTACGTTAAGGTTCAAGTTATCTACAACCGGACATTAACAAATTCCCATCTGCCCATAACCGCGGGCACGGCTTTCGAAAGTTCGAATCCCTGCAGGGGAGTCCCAACTTAGCCCATGACAAGCTCTCACGGTCAACGAAGGAATAGACCTCCTCCCGAGACGTTCCGATCAGACTCGGTATCTCGGTTCTTCAAGACACTTCAACAGGTTAAAAAAAATCCAGCAACACCGCCCGAATGTGCCAACAAATCCCGATAGGAGCTGCACATATCTCGTTCTCAGGGCACACTCACATAGGTCAAGCTACGAGTAAAACCAACCCTCGAGTTTCCCTGAGGTGGCCCTGCAGGCTGCCTGGTTCGGACCAACACTCAGAGGTGCACTGGCCCCGGGGGGGGGGGGGGGTTTAAAATAAGATGACCCTCGGGCTCCGGAAACCCAAGGGAAAAAGAGGCTAGGTGGAAAATGGTAAAACCAAGGTTGGGCATTGCTGGAAAAGCTTTAATCAAGGCGAACTATCAAGGGGTTCCCATTATAACCCAACCGCGTAAGGAACGCAAAATCCGGGAACATAACACCGATATGACGGAAACTAGGGCGGCAAGAGTGGAACAAAACACTAGGAGAGAGGCCGAGCCTTCCACCCTTTACCAAGTATATAGATGCATTAAGATAACATGGCAATATAATGATATCCCAACAAGTAAATAAATGTTCCAACAAGGAACGGCCTCCAATCTTCACCTGCAACTAGCAACGCTATAAGAGGGGCTGAGCAAAGCGGTAACATAGCCAATCAACGGTTTGCTAGGACATGGTGGGTTAGAGGTTTGACATGGCAATTTGGGAGGCTTGAAAGCAAGTGGTAGGCATCGTAGCATTGGCATAGCAAAAGAGCGAGCATCTAGCAAAGCAAAGATAGTAGTGATTTCGAGGGTATGATCATCTTGCCTGCAAAGTTGTCAGAGTTGACTGGATCCTAGAAAGCAAACTCAACGGGCTCCTTGTTAGCGAACTCGTCTCCCGGCTCTATCCAAACAAGACAAACAAGCAAACAGAACACAATCAACCATGTGCAAGGATCAAACAATATGATGCAAACATGGAATGCTATGCGGGATGCGATGCGGGATGCATATGCAAGATTTTACAAGGGATGCATGAACCTGGCCTCAACTTGGGAATCCAAGTGTGCCACTGGAAAGATGAGATGAAATCACTTGAAAATGATATAAAGAATGCCGGAATCGGAGTTACGGTTTGGAAATGGCAAGCGATTCAAATATGACCACGTTCTGCGATTTGCAGCAAGTAGCCATCTAAATGCAACAAGATGAACATGCTACAGCACCCAACCATGGCATAAAAATACATGGCAGGGATGCATTAATGATGCTTAACAAAAGTCTAGCACTGGGCTACGGCCAATTCATCCATTAACAGGTTCAAACAAGCATGGCAAAAATGCATATGGTAAACAGATCTCAGACTTAGTGAAATTAACACTTGTCTGAATTTCAGATCAGATAGCACTCTTCGGAGCAGCAAAACTACATGCTACAGGACCTGAACATGGCAAAGTAAAGCATGTAATGGAGATACTCAAAGAGCTTAACATAAGTCCCTTAGTGACCTTGAGCCAAAAGGGATCAGAAAATACAATTGCAAGCATGAGAACATGGCAAAAACATAATCAGTTCTTAGACTTAGTGAAAAACTGGAGCATGCTGAAACAGATATCAAGTAGGCATGTTTACGAGCTCGATGCACTCACTACAGAGCAAGCCATGACAAGCTAAGCATACACCCATCAAGAATACACAAAATTCAAGCTAGACATGGCAAGAACAATAGCATAGCATGCACAGATCAACTACAACATCCTCGGCAAAATCGCTAACAAGTAGACAATCTGCCCAGATTCACGAAGTAGCAAAAGTAGAGCTCGATTGACTCAAGCTAGGGTGCTCCATAATTGCAAACAAAGACATGGATGGATAGAGCACTATAAGATTAACAAGACATCCTTACTGATCATCCTCAAAAGAGGCACGGATCACTAGGAAACAACATGAACATATGGCATCATGAGATAAACAACTCAAGGACTCAGTGGAAATGCTAAGTCCCTGAAATCAGCATTACCAAGAGCCTCACTTTGCAAGCTCGTGCTAGTCACCACACACATCACAAAAATAAATGGGTTGCACCTCCGTAAAGATGGCAAAACCCTTAACAAAACATATGTAGAGCTCATGGGCATATCATGCACACAATAATCATGGCAAAAATGACAAATATCTAAATGGAGCAGCAGATCTGACAAATATCTCAAGTAGCACTCTTCTAACAGCATTTCGGGCATCAAGATGAACTCAAATGAAAATGATACAATGGAGTGAAATGATGTGCTCTTTGAGGCGAACATTTTGATATGCTATATGCCCAAAACGGAGTTACGGATGCAAAGTTACGATGCGATGAACAGGAGCATATGAACTAGGGTTTCGGGAGAAAGTCAACCACATCTGGATCTGGATCTGGCGCGTTTCCCGAGGTTGGCCGGAGTGAGCTCCCCGGAGTTTGTTGGGGAGGCGGCGTGGGGCTTGCCGGAGTCGGTGGTCGGCCGGACCTCACCGGATCCGGGTCGGGGCAACGTGGAGGACGAGGCGGCGGGGGCGGTGGTCGCCGGCCAGGGGCGGCAGGGCGCCGGGCGGCGGGTTCGATGCACCGGCCGGCGCGGGCGGCGGGGAAGAAGCAGCCGGGCGCGAGGCGCCCGGGCCGGGAGGGCGCCGCGCGGGCTGCGGCGGGCCGCGGCGATGGGAGTCCCGGCGAGGACACGTGTCAACTCCCGGTTGGGTAGGCGGTGGCGGCGGACGCGTCCGGCTCCGTCCGGACGTGTCCGGCGGCGGCGGAGATCCAATTTTTAGGGTTTCGGAGAGGGGATCCGCGAATTTGGAGGAGGGGTCTTTATATAGAGGTAGAGGGAGCTAGGAGAGTCCAAATGAGGTGCGGTTTTCGGCCACACGATCGTGATCGAACGCTCTAGATGATGGAGAGGGTTTTGGTGGGTTTTTGGGCCAAAGTGGAGGGGTGTTGGGCTGAAACACACACGAGGCCTTTTCGGTCCCTCGGTTAACCGTTGGAGCATCAAACGAAGTCCAAATGGTACGAAACTTGACAGGCGGTCTACCGGTAGTAAACCAAGGCCGCTTGGAAAGTCTCGGTCCAATCCGGAAATGTTTAATCCCCACACACGAAAGAAAGGTAGAAATGACCACCGGAGGAGAACGAAGCGCCGGAATGCAAAATGGACAACGGGGAAAATGCTCGAATGCATGAGATGAACACGTATGCAAATGCAATGCACATGATGACATGATATGAGATGCATGACAACGATAAGTTACATCCGGGGTGTTACATGAACCTTCTCAATGTTTAACAACTACCATGATAGTTAAATAAAATTTATTCCTTTGTTGTAGGAAAAAATTGGCTTTCCGCAAAACATATTAACCATACAGCCTCCACCAACCATATATGCATGTAGTGATAGCATTATTCTGTTCATTACTCTCTTGTGTTACACTGCCAGCATATTCCATGTGCTGACCCGTTTCGGGCTGCAACGTATCATGTTGCAGACTTTTCAGACGACGAGTAAGGAGCCTTAGGTCGTGGTCTTTTACTCAGTGATGCCGTTGGAGTTGATGGACTCACTTTATCTTCCAAGCCTTCCGCTGTTATCGTATTAGATGGCCTTAAGCCATATTTATTGTAATAAGTTCTCTTTTGAGACATTTGATGTAATAAGTGTGTGATTACTACTTTGTTATAAATCCTCAAGTACTGTGTGTGTCAGCATTACCGATCCAGGGATGACACTAATGCACAGAGATCAGACTATTTGAGGTCTGGTCACTACAGCCTGCACGTGCACTGACGCGCACGCCCGTGCCGGTGCCCATGCACCTGCCAGCGCATGCGCCTGCGCGTGCACTGATGTGCGTGCCCGTGCAAACGAATATCTCCGCCGCGCCGTTGACAGCGCATGTCCTCGCACGGGTGCCAGTGCCCCCCTCAGCGGCATGGATGGCCGCCGTCGACTGCTTCCTTGCACCAACGCTAGTCGCCTCCTCCCGCCAGTTGACTCACTCCAAAGTCCAGAAAATTTTGGCCTTCCTTGAAGCTAGGCCAACGTCCAGGAGTACGCCAACAATGATGCAAGGCGCCACCGTCGCTGTCGGTCAGTGGCCCGATGACACACAGAGCACGGCAGAGGAGCCACTTCCCACCGCAAGACGCCCCTGCCACCGCGTAATCTAGATTTGCCATGAAAGACGTTCGGATTGCCATGCTTAAAATCTGAACGTTTATCATTTCCGTTTATTTTAGATCGATCATCGTATAATTTAAAGTCGGTGTCAGACTGAACGAAATCTATGGTTTGATCGATTGAATGTTCTGCTAGATCCATATCAAATTAAATATAAAACGTCATCAAGCCACATATATTCCTTGTCATCCAATGACCTAGACTTCTTCAATGTCGAGCGCTCAACACGTTTAGCGTGCAGTTATTTCATGCCGAAAATAGTGCTAATCACATAATAACACACAAATAATATCCTACTTAATATCCGCATGCACTTGATATACTTCCAAATTAACGTGCATTGCATGTACACACTGACTAGTGCTGCTAGTATGTGAAACTGGTGCCGTAACTTGTGAACGCGTCCAGATATGGTCAACGGCAACATCGCCCACGAGTTCTTCGTGTTTGTCCGTGCGTCTAAACGCAGAAGGGGAGGAGAGAGAGAGCACACATGGAAACCACTAGTACGTGAAGGCGAATAGTACTAAAAATAATATTACATGTTATCCATTAAATAGGCTATGGTAATATAAAACATTATGTGGACAAAGGGAGGTACGACAAACATTGTTGTTCTACGTATGTTGCCTATCGAAGTGCTGCTTGAAGGCCCTGGTCGCATGTTCGATCCTCGTCCTTTATTTTTTAATTTGTATATGGGTCCAAATTTGTTTCATTACATGTGGGCCCCTCGGTGTGTAGTTTGTAGCACTTTAATTTGTGGGTAGAAATTTGTTCCATTGCAAGTGGACTATCGGTGTGTAGTTTTGTAGCTTATTGATAATAATTAAAGAGAACAACAGAGTTTTTTTTGCAATAATACCATGGTGCGACGTTGAAGGCGAGAAAGGATGTGCGAGAGAGCGATGACCGAGCCAGAGGGAAATCAATTAGGGGAGTTGCGGGGGTTGCAATGGCGTTTAGAGTAGTTGTGGGCCGAATGCTACGAAAATATAATCTAAACCGACCAGAATAAATGCCTACACAAATTAATCCAAGGTTGGAGTGCCCCTCGCAATGTAAATAGCTCCGGCTTTGCGAGGGATGTAGAGGTAGCTTCAATGTGTGAAAGATACGGCGTGAGAAAGCGAGGTCAATCAAGACATATAGATAGGGAGAGAAAGTGAGTGTGGTCCGACATTCATTGAACAGATATATATGCTCTAGAGAAATATTGTCCGATTAAGCTTTTGGCAAGGGTGAGGGCTGTAAGATAGAGATTGAGAGATGATCCAGTCACAGACGCGTAGATATATTTTGTGCGTGGGAGGTAGCAAGGTCAATCGATCACATAGGGTCGTCATGCGATCGAAAGAGTGAGACAGGTTGGAGAGAATGACCTAGATAGAAAATGTGCGTGAGAGAGTATACAATGTGAATAGGTCGAACTGGGCTCAAACATGGTGATATATCATTTTTTGTCCGAGAAAGAGCAAGGTCAATCAAGACATACAAAGAGAGAGAGAGAGGAAGAGAGAGATATAGTGAGGGAGAGAGAGAGATTGAGCGAGCGTGGCCCTCCATGAGGTCGAAAGAGTGGGGGCAGCTTGGATGGACTGACCTAGATAGACAATCTGCGTGAGAGAGTATAAAGTGTGTCGATCGAGGCCCGAATAGGGAGATATATCATATGTGTGTGAAAGAAAACGAGGTTAAACGAGACTCAAATAAATAGAGCGAGATTGAGCGAGTGTGGCCTGCCGTGCGGAAGAAAGAGTGAGACTGTCTCGAGGGAGTGACCTAGCTAGACAACGTGTGTGCGTGCGCACGAGAGGTTGGGAGGGCTAGATAGGCAATGCATGTATTTAGTGCGAGAGGGTGAGAGGGAGAGGGGGAGAGAGCTCGGCATGGGGTGCAATGGCGGGTGTGTGAGGTAAATACATTTGGTAACAGAGTGGAAAAAGGGGTTGTGTGGTTGAGAGAGTTAGAGATCGAAACATGGAGAGAGAAAATCAATGTGTGTTGGAAACCGATAGCTTCCTAAGGTGGTTAGGAGAGGAAGATTGACCGATACAGGAAGTATGTAGCATGTGTGCGGGGGGGGGGGGGTAAAAACAACATTTGAATGGAGATAGTATGAGACTTAATATCGATATTTCAATTTGATGTGCATTGTAAGATTTGAACTGATGATCATGCATATGGGTAATTATTTTGAATTCGTGCCATACTAGATTTCGAAAATTTGACATTGACTCGATTTGTTGTGCTAGTTTGTAGATCATATGTTTGAATCCATCCAAAAGTTTTCTCACTACCATGGTGTTCATCCTATATACATGAATTTGTATTAAAAAAGTAGAGTGGATACAGTGAAATGCGAAATCCACGTTAGAATTGGAGATCGCTATGCGACACACACTCCAATTCAAATAACTAATTATGTGACACACACTCTAATCCACGTTAGCATGGATACCATTTCGTTTTTTCCAAATAACTCCTCATTAATTAATTTATAATATCTCGTTTCGAATGACTAATTATTCGCAAGGAAAACATGGGCATGGTAATACATACAGATTCATTTGCAAATGAAAGAAGATTCGTTTGCATTCTCAAATCTCCTCCCAAATGTAGGTGCACCAGGCAGACCAGGGTCGTCTCGTGGTGGTCGCGTGTGTCGTACGATGGCTTAGCACCTAGCCACCCACCCGGACGATGCTTCGGTGCCCTAAGGCACCTACCTTTGTGTCTATGACATGTGGGCCCAACATGTGGCTGGCCCACATGTCAGTGACCCAAAGGCAGGTGCCTTTAAGGCACCGAAGTTGCGTCCCACCCACCCCCTCCCTCCCTCCCCCCCCCAAAAAAGGACGACGACAAAATAAGCTCGTGCTTCCATGTTTCGGATTGAAATATCTGGCGGCCCCAATTCCAGCCCTGCAAAATCTCCCTTCTCCACCGTCCCCTTCCGCGCCCAGATTGCTCAAATCCCTAATTCGTCGCCAACCCAAGCAAAGTTTGAATCGCCCCTCGTCTCGTCTCTTTCCCCACCTCTGTGCCGGATGATGATGACGAAGATGACGGTCGCGCTTCACCACCGCACCAGAGCTACCTCATCTACGCCCTCGTCCACCGCACCGAGTGGTCCACCAACAACGTCGGCTGCTGCAACCGACGTGCCTCACAAACACCGACTTCCACTGCATCAGGTGCGCTTCACCGACGCTGTCTCCCAGCTCACTGGGGCTACTTCACCGAGCACATCGTCGCACCTCCACCCCCCCCCCCGAGGCCACTGGGTCTTCACCAATGGTCTCGTCCACCGCATCGTAGCGCTCCGTTGCCACTCAAGATCCACATCCGTGCGTGGCCAGCCAACACCAGCGCATCACCCTCAACGACTGTGAAGTGACCCGCACTCTAGCTAGGCGAGCATGCCCAAACGCCGGCCCGAACTAGGTATCCACACATCACTCCCTTGTGCACTGTTCCTACGATGTTTGGATATCTCTTACGATGTATGAAACTCTGACTTTAACTCTTATTTCTTCTGGAGATATCATCTGAAACAAGCAAATCCATTTTTTAGTGAAGCATGACGGCGCTACGGGATCTGGTACACATCCTGCACACTCGTATAACCTTGTAAGTATTTGTCCTCGGTACAATAGCAAGGTCGATTCCTCTTATTTGATCAACCATTCGCCATGTCAAAAATGCAGAGGGGGTGCAAGGAGAACAAGGCCTGCACATCCAAGCAAGTGGTAACATGGACTTGTACATGGAACATCCCAAGCGCAAGCAGAGCTGCAGTGAGGCTGTACAACGAGCTAGCGTAAGTCCCTATATTTCATTTAATTCGTACTGGCATTCATGTATTATTTGTGTGCACTGGCGGATCCACGAATTCAAGTTACCAGGGGCGAACATTTAACTTAAAAAATACGAAGGCACTTGCACTCCAGAAATCAACATAACTTGATAAATGTGAAGCTACATGCACTTTGAAAACCAGCTAATGATCCAAAGTAGTTCAGATTATAAACACTAAATGATGCAAGCACCAAAAAACACAAAATGCAACATGGTGTACAAGAACTACAAACATGGTCTATACCTTCTTGAATTATTCGTTCTCTGGCTGAAAATATCAAAGTGTAATTGCACATATAACCAGTGCGCAAACTGCATATCAATATATCTATCCTACTCAAGTATGCCAATAGTTTCAAACAATAGATTAGAAAAGTATTTATGCTACGTTGTCATGATACGGGGACTTTCTGGTAGATGGCCTCGACGTTTCCTCAAGCCATGAAAATGCACTATAATTTGCTTGTCATCAATGCGTGCAAATCTCTATGTCTCTCTCAACATAGCAGATCATCATTAGACACTAAATCCTTCTATGGGAGCTTGCAAAATGCTTGCATTGGATCCCTCATTAGACACTATATGTTCATCACCAGGAGCATGTAAAATGTTTCCATCAAATTCTTCATTAGCAGTTTGTTCTTTAGACACTTCAGGCTCAAGAACAACATGAGCTTGGATGTTTGCACCGGAAACTTGATTAGATACATCAGATTCAGTCAGTTCAGTATTGATTGGGGGAGTTATAAAATAAGTAGAAATTGGTTTCATTTTCTCATAGATTCCCTACATACAAACAGTTTTACAACACCATCAGGTTTAACTATTGGCTAGAAATTGAAGAGTTGAATTAGATATAATCAGGGATGTGATGTACCTGCTCATTGCGAATGCTACTCTTGCAAGCTGAGACTGTCCGTTTGCGCAAGCTTGATGGCATGCCTGTGCTGCCACTGCTGCCTCCCACGCAGGCTACACCCAGGGTTGGATCTTCATCTTCTTGTCCTTTTGTTCGCTTGAAGCCCGGCGACCGCCCTCTAATGAGGGCGCAAGGAAGTGATGTGTTGGTCTGTCCAGCGGCGGCTAGGTTAGGAGCGAACTAGACTGGAGGCTGGAGCGAATGAATTGAGATTTTTCCTACAGTCGATTGATATGGGAGGCGCTCGTTTGGGTCGCAAGCCTGCTATAGGGCCTGCCTAGCACTTATGTTATTGGCCCATCCAAATTGAAACATTTTTCTTCATTTTTTTACATTGTCTGCTCGTGCGTTGGGACGAACAAAACTAGCCTGGGCCAACCTGGATGAGTCAAACTAGGTGCACACTTTCCAGCCACCCGAGGCGGCCGCCCATACCAGCCCCTATGGTGGCGTCGCCCCTTTTTGCGTGTATGATTGGGGTAGTGAAAAATATTCCAGTGGTGCTTTTGATTTACCCATAGAATGGTTGAATTGCTTGTTTCTATGAACTGAGTTCGCCAATAATATGAAGGATGCCAGTCTTTTCATCCTATTTTAGATTGCTTAGATCTCGATATGCCAAAAGTAATCACATGAAATATAGAGTAAAAGCGAGTGAGATGTGTGTGGCTACAACTAATCTGACTACACGTCCTCATATAACATATCAAGGACGCACCAACTTACCAGATTAACCATTCGACTTACCAATGCAGTGTGGTAAGAAAGAAGTATTGGGACTGCGTATCCAAGCAATTGATGCCATGGACTCCTTTGTACAACCTTGTAAGCGAAAAAGAAGTTGCAGTGTGCCTGTACAAAGAACTAATGTAAGTTCAGTTACCAGCTTCTTAGAATTTTAGTTAGCCACTTATTGCAAAATTGTTCAATTACGTTGCTTGGCTTAATTTAGTTTGCTACTGATTACATAATGCCACAGCCTATTAATCCTATTATAGACTGCACCTATCTATGTGTTTGATACTTACTGTTAAGAATTACCTGTTTGCCTGAACTTAAATAGCTACTTGTTTGTTTAACTGCTTTGCTGCTGCAACAACGGGTTACAATGATGTTAATAACTACTTTTCAGCATCCAATTGAAACTCTTTAATTCCTTATTTGTTTAAATGGTTTGCTGTTATAACTCCCAGTTGAGATGTTTTGCTAATTTCAAATTTTCTGAATCCAATCGGAACTTCAATGGCAAAACAGGTTAGCCCAAGATCAAAGAGCGAGGTCCCCACGGACGTTGTATCATCCCACAGCAGCGGCACCGGCCGAATCATGCATTATGAATTGCCAACTGCTGATGCTCTAGAGGCTAAACTAGTGGTAGAAAGAGATTTTGTTTCTACACTTAGAGATGAAGTTGACATGTTGAGGAAGCATACAACATAATCACAAGCAGTACTCAAGACAACCATTAAATAGTTGGTGGATTTCAAAATGAAGCAAGCTGAGACTGACCACATTGTTAAGGTCCTGAAGGAAAAATGGAAATTAAATTCCCACTTGGTAAATCATAGGTGAACTGTTCTTTCCATTGTTGGATAACCTTTGTGTTGTTTGTTCATGTAATCAATCAAACCATTTGTTTTAGAGATCATGTAATAATTGTTTTTTGTTTTTTGTTTTTTGGTTTGTAATTTTATTTGAGCACAAGTCTGTATTAATTGATAAGACTCGGATACATTTCATTTTGATTGTTGTGCCAGACCTACAAATATGCCAATCGGGCTGAATATGCATTCAGCAATAATAGTAGTATAGATGGACCATAAGTGGCACGCATCGGAAAGGGCCAAGATGTTGTAGTAGCTTGGCCAAAAAAAGGATGTCGTTGTAGAAAAAAAGTACAGTGGCATGGCTTATGTATGTTAGTTGATATTATTGATCCGTATACTCTATAAGGGTTTATATGTCTGTTTAGTTCTGTACATTCTTGGTCGATTGACTTGGTATTTGAATCTTGATACATCGCTTGTGTACATATCTAAATGGGAGTACACATTATGCTGTGTGTGACATTTGAGTTGGACATGAAGTGTTCCAAATATTCGAATTCACCTTAAACTGGATTCTAGCTTCTGAATTTAAGTATCGGCATTTGTAAACCATATTCATATATGACAGTGGAATACTTCTTTGTCGTCCTTTTGAAGATATATAAAAACACATAGAATGATTTACAAAGATTCATATAGGAATACAAAATGGATTTGAATTTAGTTGCGAGGGTAAACGTGGATGCTTATTCTCCCAAAATTCGAAAGAAGCGGCAAAATGTCCACTCCCACATCGGCTGCCCGAAGCCAAGTGTTTGGGAGATGGAAATGACTGTCTACCCATTACACGGACAATCCATCAGCCCGATTTCCACTGCTCTAAATAGGGGTAGCTTAGTAACTTCAATTAGACGTGACACGACCGCCTCTGAGCCCATTCCTACATGATGGGCGCCAAACATTGGCGGCAAAACACATTAGATTCAAGCTCGTCCGGAAGACCTCTGTTTCTCCCTCCATTTCCCCATTCAAACACGGTGGGCGGCAAAACAAACTCGACTCGGCCAAAATCGATGTAGGGAAATATTTTCAATAGGGGCAGGTTTGTAACTCCACTCAGACGTGACACAACCGCCCTACCTGTTAGCCCCGTTCATACACCGTGGGCGCCAACCATGGGTGCCAACCACCCTCTCCTCGCCCAAAATCGCTCTTGGCAAATATTGGCGAGATGCGAGATTACCGTCGTATCCCCAACCGACGAGACATCCAAATTTTAAACGGGGGCGAAGTTCGTAACTTTCCCATATTTCAGACAGGCGCGTCCCGAAAACATGGTTCCCCGTACTTCTCCCTCCATTTTCCCATTCATACACCGTCCGCGCTAGAACACCATCCCCACACCAGCCTCCGTCCGCCACCCCATCCATCCCCGTCGTCCTCCACCACATCCATCGCCACCGTCCTCCACCATGCCAGAGCTCCTACCAGGACCGTGTCGTCCATGCTAGATATGGACGTTTCTAATCCATGGAGACGGACCAAGAGCCTTGCATCACATCCTCTCGCTTCATCGGTGCTGTCGTCCTCTTTGCCGGGACCGCTCACACGACCTTCTCTTCCACCGCAACGGGACTTATCCCCCGATGCACCCGTCTACCATCGCAGATCTGCTTCAACGCCACCGACAGCCATTGCACCCCCGATGCCTACACGGCGCCGCAAGAGAGGTGGTACTTCATATCTCCTCAACCTTTTGATCGCAACCAAAAAATAGATCTTAACTTGCTTACTCTACTTTATTTTTAGCTCTTAGAATTTAGTTCTTAGTTTGAAGCAAACAATGGCTGCTAAATATCATTTCTCTGGTTTGCAGCTTCAAATCTGCCATGGCACAGTCATAATACGGTTTAATTGATCATGTTGGTTCCGTGGTGGTTTCTTTAATAGAAATCGGAGGGGAAACCCTCTTTTGCTAAAAAAAATATGCTTAGACTTTCCCCCTTTATGATCACCATAAGATCAGAATACGTGCTTCATGTCATAATAGCACTGCTCCACCCATCAAGCTAAACAAGTTTAGTTGTTCAAATATGAATATGTTATTATTAAAACAGAGTCGTTTAATTGGTCAGCTAAATGTTCCTAAATTAGTTTCGAAAATGCATGTTCGCCGTTCGGGCGTATATCTCTACAGGGTGCCCATGGTGGGCCGGCCCACCCTGGGATTTTGGGTCGTCCCAGGCCCCGATTCCCCTCTATTCTGCTGCGCGCTTCCGATCTCTACTCGCCCCCAGCCGCCTGCCTCGCTGGCGACTTGCCGTCCCCGGACGGCATGACTCTAGGAGGATTTTAGACGGTCTCTTACTGCAGTTACAGTTCTGCATACTTGTCCTAGAAGCTCACAAGTAAATGATTGATTCACTACATCTATGCTTGTCTTGTCATATTTGTTGTCAATATTCTTTTAGGGTGGACCACCCTGTTTCTAAATACTGGAACCATAGACATGAGTGAATAGTATTTCTCTATGTGATGTCTTCCATCATGTGTGGGCAATGAACACTGATTGTATAGAAAGAAAGTGTCATTTCCAGCTTTTACATAGGCTTTGATCTTTTACATGGAATACAATCTGCCTACTTGCTTTGTGTCGCACTACCAACACTCCACCCTTGAAGCTAAACATTATGTCACTCATAATTCCTTAGTTTATTAGTTCAAATACAAATATCATATGATTCTAATGTTCCTACTTCAGTTTTGAAATGTGTGTCTGCCTGTTATAGAGACATAAGGGGTTTGTATTTCTGTGTGTGGTCTGGTCAGCACGGTTGGGGGGTAAACTTCGCATATGCAGGGGTTTATAGGGAGACATGATACGTCTCCGTCGTATCTACTTTTCCAAACACGTTTGCCCTTGTTTTGGACTCTAACTTGCATGATTTGAATGGAACTAACCCGGACTGGCGCTGTTTTCAGTAGAATTGCCATGGTGTTATTTTTGTGCAGAAATAAAAGTTCTCAGAATGACCTGAAAATCAATGGAGAATTATTTTGGAATATATAAAAAATAGTGGAAGAAAGATCCATGCCAGTGGGCCCACACCCTATCCATGGGGGTGGGGGTGCGCCCCCTGCCTCGTGGGCCCCCTAATGCTCCATCGACCTCAACATTGACTCCATATATTCACTTTCGGGAGAAAAAATTAAAGAAAAGATTCATCGCGGTTTATGATACGGAGCCGCCGCCAAGCCCTAAACTCTCTCAGGAGGGCTGATCTGGAGTTCGTTCGGGGCTCCGGAGAGGGGAATCCATCGC
Source organism: Triticum aestivum (assembly GCF_018294505.1). Taxonomy (NCBI): domain Eukaryota; kingdom Viridiplantae; phylum Streptophyta; class Magnoliopsida; order Poales; family Poaceae; genus Triticum; species Triticum aestivum. Next base: position 627,144,645 of record NC_057797.1, read on the forward strand.
CATCGTCATCATCAACCTTCCTCCATCACCAATTTCATGTGCTCACCGCCGTGTGTGAGTAATTCCATCATAGGCTTGCTGGACAACGATGGGTTGGATGAGATTTATCATGTAATCGAGTTAGTTTTGTTAGGGTTTGATCCCTAGTATCCACTATGTTTTGAGATCGATGTTGTTATGACTTTCCTATGCTTAATGCGTGTCACTAGGGCCCGAGTGCCATGATTTTAGATCTCAACCTATTATGTTTTCATCAGTATATGAGAGTTCTTGATCCTATCTTGCAATTCTATAGTCACCTACTACCTGTTATGATTCGGCAATTCCGAAGTGACAATAATTGGGACCACTCCTGGTGATAACCGTACTTTGAGGGGTTCATGTATTCATTATGTGTTAATGTTTTGGTCCGGTACTCTATTAAAAGGAGGCCTTAATATCCCTTAGTTTCCAATAGGACCCCGCTGCCACGGGAGGGTAGGACAAAAGATGTCATGCAAGTTCTTTTCCATAAGCACATATGACTATATTTGGAATACATGCCTACATTACATTGATGAACTGGAGCTAGTTCTGTGTCACACTGGTTTATGACTGTTACATAATCGATCGCATCTGGCATAATTTTCCATCAGCGATCCAATGCCTACGAGCTTTCCATATATTGTTCTTCGCTTATTTACTTTTCCGTTGCTACTGTTACAATCACTACAAAACCCAAAAATATTACTTTTGCTACCGCTACCTTTTGGTATCATTACCACTACTATCATATTACTTTGCTACTAAATACCTTGCTACAGATATTAAGTTTCCAGGTGTGGTTGAGTTGACAACTTAGCTGCTAATACTTGAGAATATTCTTTGGCTCCCCTTGTGTCGAATCAATAAATTTGGGTTGAATACTCTACCCTCGAAAACTGTTGCGATCCCCTATACTTGTGGGTTATCAAGAACATTTTTTGGCGCTGTTGCCGGGGAGCATAGCTCTATTCTTTGAGTCACTTGGGATTTATATCTGCTTATCATTATGAAGAACTTGAAAGATCAAAGAACCAAGATTTTTCCCTCAACTACGAGGGGAGGTAAGGAATTGCCATCTAGCTCTGCACTTGATTCACCTTCTGTTTGAGTAAGCTTGAGACACCTAAACCTGATTCTGCTATTAATTCTAATATGTCGCATGTTATTGATGATGCTACTTCTGCTATGCATGGTACTTATGATGAAACTACTTCTATGCTTGATACTACTGTGCCACTTGGTGATTTTCTTGATGAACAACTTGATAGGGCTAGAGAGAATGAAATTATTGAAACTGATAATATTAATGAAAGTGATGATGAAGATTCTCCCCCTAGATATGAATTACATGTTGTTCCTGAAGGTTGTGTTATGGATGAAGAAACTGCTAGAGTCTTTTTGCTTGCAATGATAGGAGTGATCTTAAGAAACTATTAGCTAAGCTGAAACAAAAATATCTGAATGCTAGAATGAAATATGATCTTGCTTATGCTACTTCACCTATCTTTGTTACTGATAAGGATTATGAATTCTCTGTCGATCCTGAGTTAATTACTTTGGTTGAATCTGATCCTTTCTATGGCTATGAATCTGAAACTGTTGTGGCACATCTTACTAAATTAAATGATATAGCTACCCTGTTCACTAATGATGAGAAAACACGCTATTATTATATCCTTAAATTATTTCCGTTCTCGTTAAAGGGTGATGCTAAGATATGGTTTAATTCTCTTGATCCTGGTTGTGCGCTTAGTCCCCAGGATATGATTTACTACTTCTTTGCTAAATATTTCCCTGCTCATAAGAATCAAGCTGCTTTAAGGGAAATATATAATTTTGTGCAAATTGAAGAAGAGAGTCTCCCACAAGCTTGGGGGAGGCTTCTCCAATTACTTAATGCTTTGCCTGATCATCCTCTCAAGAAGAATGAAATACTTGATATCTTTTATAATGGGCTAACCGATGCTTCCAGAGATTACCTAGATAGTTGTGCTGGTTGTGTTTTCAGTGAAAGAACTGTTGATCAAGCTAAAATTATATTGAATAACATGTTGACCAACAAAAATAATTGGACACTTCCTGGACCAACTCCTAAGCCAACTCTGAAGAAAAGGGGTATTCTATTTCTCAGTCCTGAAGATATGCAAGAGGCAAAGAAATCCATGAAAGAAAAAGGTATAAAAGCTGAAGATGTTAAGAATTTACCTCCTATTGAAGAAATACATGGTCTTAATTTGCCGCCTGTTGAAGAAACACATGGTCTCGATAACCCAACACAGGTAGTAAAGGTAAATTCTCTCTATAGATATGATAAAGCTGAAATCCCTCCTGCTAAGTTTGCTAGCCAATGTTTGGATGAATTTGATAACTTTATGGTTAAGCAAGAAGATTTTAATGCTTATGTTGGTAGACAATTGAAACATAATGCTTACATGATTGAACACTTGAGTGATTATATGGCTAATGTCAAAGGTGAACTTAAACTTATTAGTTAACATGCTTCTATGGTTACCACGCAAGTAGAACAAGTACTTAAAGCTTAGAATGATTTGCTCAATGAATTAAATAATAAGAATGAGAATGATGTTAGAGTTATGACTAGAGGTGGTAAAATGACTCAGGAGCCTTTGTATCCTGAGGGCCACCTTAAGAGAATTGAGCAAGATTCTCAGAGAACTACTATAGATGCACCCAGTCCTTCTAAGAGGAAGAAAAATAAAAATGATAGGACTTTGCATGCTTCTAGTGAACCTGTTGTTGACACACCTAAGAATCCCAATGATATTTCTATCTCTGATGCTGAAACACAGCCTGGTAACGAACATGAACCTAGTGATAATGTCAATGATGATGTTCTTGTTGATGCTCAACCAAGCAATGACAGTGCTATAGAGATTGAACCTGCTGTTGATCTTGATAACCCACAATCAAAGAACCAAGGTTATGACAAGAGAGACTTTGTTGCCAGGAAGCACGGTAAACATAGTATCAATTCTACTGGAAAATTTTCAACTATTACTATTGTAGGTTTTGAATTTCCTCTTCCTACTGTCAATAAGAAATATGATACTCTTATTGTTGGGGACATGCATATCCCTGTTGAGGTAACCTAGTGTTATTCGAAAGTTCTCCGGTTTCATGTTATTCGAAATGAGTTTGTTAACAAGACCTGATCAACCTTGTTAGTGGATTCCTTTTGATGAGCATGAGATGGATGAAGTTAGAAAACACAACTCTCTATACCCTATTTTTACTTTGTGTTATTTATATTAAATAAAGCAAAAATAGTAATTTCTGTCTGTTTTCTGAATTATCAATGCAATAAAAAATACCCTGAAAATAAAAGTTCTCCAAATGCCCTGAAATTTAAATATGATATTTTCTGGAATATTTGAGAATATCTAGCACTAAGAACACAACATGGGGAGCAAGCACCTGGCCACGAGGGTGGAGGGCGCGCCCTACCCCCCTGGGCGCGCCCCCTGCCTCGTGGGCCCATGGTGGCTCCCCTCCACTTATTCCAGCTACCACACACTCCTTCTTCCTCCCCAAAACATCACTAGCCAGCTCAAACCCGAGTCCAAGCTCATCTTGCTGCCATTTTCGATCTCCTTGCTCAAAGCTCCATTCACAAAACTACTTTGGCGGATTGTTCTTTGGTATGTGACTCCTCCAATGGTCCAATTAGTTTTTGTTCTAGTGCTTTATTCATTGCATATTTTTGCTGCTTAGGTGACCCTGTTCTTGAGCTTGCATGTCAAATTTATATTGTCAAAAGTAGTTTTGATGCATGATATATCCTCTAGGCACTTGTAGGAGTAGTTGCTATCAATATTGTTGAGTTTGGTTCACTTTTATTTTGAAGTTACTAAAAATTTCAGAAATTTTTCAGAGGAAGAAATATGTTTAGGAAAATGTATCAAGGTGGTCCTTCAAGGAAGCAAGGACCTAGACTCACAATACGCGATGCGGACGAGGAACCACCAAGGGATGCTCAAGTGCGGACCTGTGAATGGCCGTCAGAGGACTTCATGGTTCGAGCGGGAATCAAGGAGGAATTTGAAGCTTATGTGCGTAATGCTGATCTTGAGAGCTTCGAGGCAGATAAGTGCCGTCAGTACCTCTATTTAACTGATTCATTTGTGAGAAGGTTTAAATTTTCATCATCACGCAATTCTCAAACTGTCATGTTCGATCTTTATGATAAATCTTATACCATGGACTTAGAAGATTTTAACACTGTTTGTAAACTCCCATAGTGGGGTGATGTTAGTGAACCTCACAAGTCTGAATTTAGAGATTTTCTTGCTAGTATAACTGTGGGGGAATCTAGGGATGTGACGCAAGCTACCATAGGGAGCATTCATTTTCCTGCTATACATTATTTTGCTCCCTTCATAGGTAGATGCATTAATGGTAAAGATGAAGCATGTCACATGTGTGTGCCTGATCTTAGCGTTCTCAGAAGCGCTATTTTAGGAGATAAACAATACAACTTGGGGGCTATCGTTGCACGTAGGTTGCATAATAATCGTATTCATGGAGATTTCTTTGGTGGAATTTATGCAACCCATATAGCTAACTTTCTTGAGATACCCATACGTGGACATGATATTGAGTTGCCTCCTTCTTATTTAGATTATGAGGCTATGGTTCGTCATCAGTTTGTTGAGAGGAACGATCAGTTCCTCCACTACCGACTAATCTTTGACAGACGACGCACCTATCACGTCGCTCTCCTTGTCCCTACTTTCTTTGACTTTCAAGCAAAGGGGAGATATGTTATAACCAGGGAGGAGGCGACCGAGTACAAGAGGAGGGCGGAGATAGCTCGCCTCCAAGCTGCAGCTCATCAAGCAATTGCGGCTGCATCTCAATACGACCCCAACTATTACTTTGGATATCCGCCAGGCCAGCCGTGGCCATAGACCAACTTAGGACAAAAGCCTAAGCTTGGGGGAGTACGTATTTCTCACCGACATTACATTTATGTTCACACACTCATGCTAGTTGTCGGTGCTCATACTTTTTCATTGTAATATCCATGCCAGTTTATTTTCCTTTTTATGCTTTCTTCTTGTGTGTTTGATAAACCTTATGAAAAAACAAAAAAAATATAGTTGTAGCTTTTTAGCTAGATTACTTTCCATGCAATAGTAGTAGTAATTAAAAAGAAAACCCAAAAAGATTTCTCGTTCTTCTTTTGCTTGTTGGGAGCTTTCCCGTGTAAATAGTTTTATTTCTTTTCTTGTTCTTTGGGGGTCGAGAGGAGAAGACCATGGTTAAAATGTTGAGTGGCCCTTATATGCATTATTGTTGATCTAACAAAGAGCCCATATTACCTTGTCTTCTCCCTTGAATTGAATGCTTGCAGATTCCATCTTAGTCCAATGCACGTGCACTATTATTATTTTCCACACTATTCGGTCATGCAAGTGAAAGGCAATAATGATGATTATATGATGAACTTATTGAGATGAGAAAAGCTGGTATGAACTCGACCTCTCTTGTTTTTATAAATATGATTAGTTCATCGTTCTTGATTCAGCCTATTATGAATAAACATGTTTGTAATGACAATTAGAGATTATAGTTGCTTATGCCATGCTTAATTAGCTAGGAGCTTATAATGGTTTACCTTGCGTGCCAACATGCTATTAAAATGGTTGTGATGTGGTATGATACGGTGGTATCCTCTTTTGAATGATTCGAGTGGCTTGGCTTGGCACATGTTCATGCATGTAGTTGAAACAAAATCAACATTGCCTCTACGATATTTATGTTCATGGTGTATTATATCCTACTCATGCTTGCATTTAGTGTTGATTAATTTTAATGCATGTTCATGACTGTTGTCGCTCTATAGCTGGTCGCTTCCCAGTCTTTTGCTAGCCTTCACTTGTACTAAGAGGGAATACTGCTTGTGCATCCAATTCCATAAACCCCAAAGTTGTTCCATATGAGTCCACCATTACCTACCTATATACGGTATCTACCTACCGTTCCAAGTAAATTTGTATGTGCCAAACTCTAAACCTTCAAACAAACAATATGTTTTGTATGCTCAAATAGCTCATGTATCAACTAGGGTTGTCTGTATCTTCCATGCTAGGCGGGTTATTCTCAAGAGGAGTGGACTCCGCTCCTAACTCACGAGAAAAGGGTTGGTCACCGGGATGCCCAGTCCCATGCTTTATGCATATCAAATCAAAATAACTGCAAACAAAACTCCCCCGGGACTCTTGTTAGTTGGAGGAACTCGTTGTTTAGAGCAAGCCATGGATTGATGCTTGTTTCTAGAGGGGGAGTATAAACTTTACCATTCTGTTTGGGAACCGCCTATAATGTGTGTAGCATGGAAGATATCGAGATCTCTCGGTTGTTATGTTGACAATGAAAGTATACAGCTCAAAATATTATTCATATCTATTTCAAAACCGAGCTCTGGCACCTCTACAAATCCCTGCTTCCCTCTGCGAAGGGCCTATCTATTTACTTTTATGTTGAGTCATCATCCTCTTATTAAAAAGCACTAGTTGGAGAGCACCATTGTCATTTGCATCCATTACTGTTAGTTTACATTGAGTATGGCTTGACTGGATCTCTTTTACCATGAATTACAATGTCTAGTCTGTCCTTGATCTTTAAAGGTGCTCTACATTTATGTTTTGCGGTCATAGAAAGGGCTAGTAAGATACCATCTTGTCATATCATATCATGATTGTTTTGAGAAAGTGTTGTCATCCAATATTTATTATTATTGCTCGCTAGTTGATTATGCCATTGACATGAGTAAACATGAGACCTAAATATTATTGTGAATATGGTTAGTTCATAATATTTGTTGAAAACTTGAATGCTGGCTTTACATATTTACATCAACAAGAGCAAACAGAGTTTGTAAAAGTTTTTCTTGATCACTTTCAGTTTATCAACTGAATTGCTTGAGGACAAGCAAAGGTTTAAGCTTAGGGTAGTTGATACGTCTCCGTCGTATCTACTTTTCCAAACACTTTTGCCCTTGTTTTGGACTCTAACTTGCATGATTTGAATGGAACTAACCCGGACTGACACTGTTTTCAGTAGAATTGCCATGGTGTTATTTTTGTGCAGAAATAAAAGTTCTCGAAATGACCTGAAAATCAACGAAGAATTATTTTGGAATATATAAAAAATACTGGAAGAAAGATCCATGCCAGGGGGGCACACCCTGTCCACGAGGGTGGGGGGCGCGCCCTACCCCCTAGGTGCGCCCCCTGCCTCGTGGCCCCCCTGACGCTCCACCGACCTCAACCTTAACTCCATATATTCACTTTCGGGGAGTAAAAAATCAGAGAGAAAGATTCATCGCATTTTACGATACGGAGCCGCTACCAAGCCCTAAACTCTCTCGGGAGGGCTGATTTGGAGTCCGTTCGGGGCTCTGGAGAGGGGAATCCGTCGCCATCGTCATCATCAACCTTCCTCCATCACCAATTTCATGATGCTCACCACCGTGTGTGAGTAATTCCATCGTAGGATTGCTGGACGGTGATGGGTTGGATGAGATTTATCATGTAATCGAGTTAGTTTTGTTAAGGTTTGATCCCTAGTATCCACTATGTTCTGAGATTGATGTTGCTATGACTTTCCTATGCTTAATGCTTGTCACTAGGGCCCGAGTGCCATGATTTTAGATCTCAACATATTATGTTTTCATCAGTATATGAGAGTTCTTGATCCTATCTTGCAAGTCTATAGTCACCTACTATGTGTTATGATCCGGCAACCCCGAAGTGACAATAATCGGGACCACTCCAGGTGATGACCGTAGTTTGAGGAGTTCATGTATTCACTATGTGGTAATGCTTTAGTCTAGTACTCTATTAAAAGGAGGCCTTAATATCCCTTAGTTTCCAATAGGACCCCGCTGCCACGGGAGGGTAGGACAAAGGATGTCATGCAAGTTCTTTTCCATAGGCACGTATGACTATATTCGGAATATATGCCTACATTACATTGATGAACTGGAGCTAGTTCTATGTCACCCTGGTTTATGACTATTACATGATCATTCGCATCTGGCATAATTCTCCATCACCGATCCAATGCCTACGAGCTTTCCATATATTGTTCTTCGCTTATTTACTTTTCCGTTGCTACTGTTACAATCACTACAAAACCCAAAAATATTACTTTTTCTACCGCTACCTTTTGCTATAGTTACCACTACTATCATATTACTTTGCTACTAAATACCTTGCTGCAGATATTTAGTTTCCAGGTGTGGTTGAATTGACAACTCAGCTGCTAATACTTGAGAATATTCCTTGGCTCCCCTTGTGTCAAATCAATAAATTTGGGTTGAATACTCTACGCTCAAAAACTATTGCGATCCCCTATACTTGTGGGTTATCAAGACACTCTTCGAGTTGAATCCGCAATGCATTCCATAGATAATCTGACTACTTTTTATGTTTTCATGAATCTCAGATTCTGAACAACATCATAATGATTATGAGCTTGCGCGCATGAAAATAATAAAGCAGAACAATGCCATGGCTGTCAAACTTGGCATTAAGGGACCGAAATCAAGTATGGATGCAATGCAATGCAAACGCTCTCCACCTACAGATTCATGCTCAGAATATGATCCTAACAGTGATTCAGAGCTAGAGGGGGACCTAAGTCAATGTAGCTCCCTAGTGGACGAGTCATAGGAAGAGGCCCAATCTTATTCACCCGTCAAGGTGCTTGCTCTAACTTTCCAAGGTTATATTGGTCGCATATATCTTGCAATTGATGCTTTGCATTGCTTCTACTTTGTTGAACTGCCATTAGCTAACTTTACACATCGTGTATGTGAATACGCCCTGCCTATCCATTTTCGGTACATATTCCATCTGCCATCATACCATATTTATCCATTCAAATGTTGTTCTTGTGTATCAGACATTCAAAAGGAAGGGGGAAATTGTTGATCGTGGAGGAGCGCAAGCAAAGTATTTGGAAAAGGTAGTGGCACCTGATAAATCAAATAGCCCATTAGGTGTAGTTGCAATATCACCTGACCCACAAAACACCCCAACTCTAGCAGACTCTAGCCCTACTACACTGGTCATTTCTGATGCCCCAACTCAGCAGACCCCAGCTGCAGCAAACAGTATGATTATGCCAGTTGACATAGCACTAGCTCTACGACACAAAACCCCCCATTCCAGCAAAGAGTACACCAAATCCAGTTGCCAAATCCCTTTTAGAACCAGAGAGAGCCCCAATTGCAGCAAATAGGACCCCTGTCCCATTTCTTCCCAGTTTAGAAGACGAAGCTTATATTGTTGTTAGGAACTTTGTGCGCATCTTTCCTTTATGGAAAGATTATTCCACAGACACAGAACAATTTCCAGTCTTCCTCCGCAACTTACGTGTAAGTAATGTACTAATGTTATTCATGGTCATTACTGCATATGTTTCTGCTGACAAAAGACACAAGATTTCATTCTTTTAAATAGGCGAGGACCAAATTGGATTGTGAAGACGAGCAAGGGTTGGTTGTGCTTTTCAAGAACTCGTTGATGAAGTATCGTTCCTACATGAGGCAAGCGCACTTCGATGGCAAGTGATAACCCACAAGTATAGGGGATCACAACAGCTTTCAAGGGTAGAGTATTCAACCCAAATTTATTAATTCGACACATGGGGAGCCAAAGAATATTATCAAGTATTAGCAGCTGAGTTGTCAATTCAACCACACCTGGAAACTTAGTATCTGCAGCAAAGTGTTTAGTAGGAAAGTAATATGATAGTGGTGGTAGCGGCAACAAAAGTAAAGACAGCAAAAGTAATGTTTTTGTTATTTTGTAGTGATTGTAACAGTAGCAGCGGGAAAGTAAATAAGCGTAAACCAGTATATGGAAAACTCATAGGCACCGAATCAGTGATGGATAATTATGTCGAATGTGGTTCATCATGTAACAGTCATAACATACGGTGACACAGAACTAGCTCCAATTCATCAATGTAATGTAGGCATGTATTCCGTATATAGTCATGCGTGCTTATGGAAAAGAACTTGCATGACATCTTTTGTCCTACCCTCCCGTGGCAGCGGGGTCCTATTGGAAACTAAGGGATATTAAGGCCTCCTTTTAATAGAGAACCGGAACAAAGCATTAGCACATAGTGAATACATGAACTCCTCAAACTATGGTCATCACCGGGAGTGGTCCTGCTTATTGTCACTTCGGGGTTGTCGGATCATAACACATAGTAGGTGACTATAGACTTGCAAGATAGGATCAAGAACTCACATATATTCATGAAAACATAATAGGTTCAGATCTGAAATCATGGCACTCGGGCCCTAGTGACAAGCATTAAGCATAGCGAACTCATAGCAACATCAATCTCAGAACATAGTGGATACTAGGGATCAAACCCTAACAAAACTAACTCGATTACATGATAAATCTCATCCAACCCATCACCGTCCAGCAAGCCTACGATGGAATTACTCACGCACAGTGGTGAGCATCATGAAATTGGTGATGGAGGATGGTTGATGATGATGACGGCGATGAATCCCCCTCTCCGGAGCCCCGAACGGACTCCAGATCAGCCCTCCCGAGAGGTTTTAGGGCTTGGCGGCGGCTCCGTATTGTAAAAAGCGATGATTTCTTCTCTCTGATTTTTTTTCTCCGAAAGCAAATATATAGAGTTGGAGTTGGCGTCGGAGGGCATCCAGGGGGTCCACGAGGTAGGGGGGTGCGCCCTAGAGGGGGGGCGCCCCCCACCCTCGTGGACAAGGTGTGGGCCCCCTGGTCTTCATCTTTGGCGAGGATTTTTTATTATTTTTTTCTAAGATGTTCCGTGGAGTTTCAGGTCATTCCGAGAATATTTGTTTTCTGCACATAAAACAATACCATGGCAATTCTGCTAAAAACAGCGCCAGTCCGGGTTAGTTCCATTCAAATCATACAACTTCCCCAATCTTAAACCCTTGCTTGTCCTCAAGCAGTTCAGTTGACAAATTGAAAGAAAGAAAAACTTTTGCAAACTCTGTTTGCTCTTGTTGTTGTAACTATGTCAAGGCAGCATGCAAGTTTTTAGCATAAATCATAACTAACCACATTTGCAATAATTCTCAGGTCTCATAATTACTCATATCAATAGCATAATCAACTAGAAAGTCATAATAATAAATCTCGGACGACAACACTTTCTTAAAACAATCATAATATGATATAACAAGATGGTATCTCGCTAGCCCTTTCTGAGACCGCAAAACATAAATGCAGAGCACCTTTAAAGATCAAGGACTAACTAGACATTGTAATTCATGGTAAAGGAGATCCAATCATAGTCACACCCAATATAAATTAATAGAGATGAATGCAAATGACAGCTGTGCTCTCCAGCTAGTGCTTTTTAATAAGAGGGTGATGACTCAACATAAAAGTAAATGGATAGGCCCTTCGCAGAGGGAAGCAGGGATTTGTAGAGGTGCCAGAGCTTGGTTTTGAAATAGAGATAAATTGTATTTTGAGCGGTATACTTTCATTGTCAACGTAGCAACTAAGAGATGGCGATATCTTCCATGCTAAACACATTATAGGCGGTTCCCAAACAGAATGGTAAAGTTTATACTCCCCCTCCACCAACAAGCATCAATCCATGACTTGCTCGAAACAACGAGTGTCTCCAACATACATCAGGTCCCAGGGGAGTTTTGTTTGCAATTAATTTTGATTTAGTTTGCATAAAGCATGGGACTGGGCATCCCGGTGACCAGCCATTTTCTCGTGAGTGAGGAGCGGAGTCCACTCCTCTTGAGAATAACCCGCCTAACACGGAAGATAAGGACAGCCTTGGTTGATACATGAGCTATTCGAGCATACAAAACAGAATGTTTATTTGAAGGTTTAGAGTTTGGCACATACAAATTTACTTGGAACGGCAGGTAGATACCGCATATAGGAAGGTATGGTGGACTCATCTGGAATAACTTTGGGGTTTAAGGGATTGGATGCACAAGCAGTATTCCCGCTTAGTACAAGTGAAGGCTAGCAAAAGACTGGGAAGCGACCAACTAGAGAGCGACAACAGCCATGTACATGCATTAAAATTAATAAACATTGGATGCAAGCATGAGTAGGATATAATCCACCATGAACATAAATATCGTGAAGGCTATGTTGATTTTGTTTCAACTACATGCGTGAACATGTGCCAAGTCAAGTCACTTAAATCATTCAAAGGAGGATACCACCCCATCATACCACATCATAATCATCTCAATAGCATGTTGGCACACAAGGTAAACCATTATAACTCATAGCTAATCAAGCATGGCACAAGCAACTATGATCTCTAATTGTCATTGCAAACATGTTTATTCATAATAAGCTGAATCAAGAACGAGGGACTCATCATATTTACAAAAACAAAAGAGGTCGAGTTCATACCAGCTTTTCTCATCTCAGTCAGCCCATCATATATCATCATAATTGCCTTTCACTTGCACGACCGAACGGTGTGAATAATAATAAGGGTGCACGTGCATTGGACTAAGCTGGAATCTGCGAGCATTCAATAAACGGGAGAGGACAAGGCAATATGGCCTCCTGGTTAAATCAACAATAATGCATATAAGAGCCACTTCAATAATTTAATTATGGTCTTCTCCTACTAACCCCCAAAGAAAAGAAAAGAAATAAAACTATTTACATGGGAAAGCTCCCAACAAGCAAAAGAAGAACGGGAAATATTTTTGGGTTTTCTTTTTAATTATTACTACTACAGCAGAAAAAGAAACTACTACTATTTTTTTTGGTTTTTCTTAAGGTTTAACAAACACACAAGAAGAAAGCAGGAAAAAGAAAATAAACTAGCATGGCTATTACAGTGAAAGAGTATGGGCACCGACATCTAGTAATGAGTGTGTGTGAACATAAATGTAATGTCGGTGAGAAATACATACTCCCCCAAGCTTAGGATTTTGGCCTAAGTTGGTCTATTGCCAGGGATAGCTTGGCGGGTACCCATAGGTGTAGCTGGGGTCGTACTGCGACGAAGAATAGTTGGGATCATACTGTGATGAAGAAGAAGACTCTGACTGCCACTGGCTGACAGTCATCTCTGGATCCCAAGAATAAACAGATTGTCGTGGAGGCTCATCTTGTGGTTCCGGTTCCGGGGCTGGTGCAGGATTCTTGTAAGCTTGGACGGCAGCCCACGTAACGAGGTAGGGTCCCACAAAATTAAACAAAGAAGGAGCAGGCAACGTAATCGTTTCAGGATAATGTTTATCAAAGTCTAACTTATATTTGAGCTCTCCATTCCTGTCCTTAACAAGAAAATCATGAGCTATCATGCTCTTATAGTCTAGATAAGCATTAGGCAGCAATTTTTCTTCTTTCTCATAATGCCTAATAGCTATGTTAAAGTGTGCAGCAAGGCGAGAAGCATAAATGCCTCCAAAGATGGGGCCTTTAGTACGGTTCAGACTCAACCGCCTAGCAATAATTCCGCCCATACTAACAGTGTTGTCGCGGTATAAACCATGGAACAGAATAATAATATCAGGAACACAAAGGTTCCCACAGTTCCCACGACCAATCAAGCATCGACTAGCAAATAAAGCAAAATAGCGTAACACAGGAAAATGTATGCCAGTGATTCTTGCATCAGAAACCTTCCTGGTTTCTCCCATAGAGATAAGGTTAATAAATGGTTCCAACTCTTTACGAGGTGGTTCCTCTAAGATACCATCAGGAGGTATGTTGCAGACTGCGCAAAATTCAGACAATGGCATTTTCTTCACAATGTCATATAAATGAAACTCTACTGAAGGATGTGACTCTTTAGGGAAAAAGTAGAAGTTTTGCACAAAAGTATTTGTGAGTAAGAGATACTGTGGACGTTGGTCGCGGACGAAGTCGGTGAGGCCAGCATTCTTAATCAATGAATAGAAATCCTCATAAATCCCGGCCTCTCTCAAGAAATTATCAGAAGGCCATTCACACGGCCGGATCTCCGCGGTACGAGGCAAATTATATTTGGGCCTCTGAGCTTCTTCATTTTGTTTATCCTTTGAGCTTCGGCTCGATGAACCCCTCAAAAGTCTCCTCATTATTTTTCTGAAATAATCTGAAATTTTTAGTAACTTCAAACAAAAGTGAACCAACTTCAATAAAACTGATAGCAACTACTCCTACAAGTGCCTAGAGCCTAAATCAAGCATTAGAACTACTTGGAACCATATAAATTTGACATGCAAGCTCAATAACATGGTCACCTATGCAGCACAAATTTGCAAAGAATAAAGCACTAGAACAAAAACTAATTGGACCAATGGAGGAGTCACATACCAAGGAACAATCTCCCCAAGCAGTTTTGCGAGAGGTGCTTTGAGCAAGGAGATCGAAAATCACAACAAAAGTGGCTGGAACTCGTGCTTGAGTTGGTTTTTCGGGTTTGTGTGAGACAGAGGAAGAAGATGGGTGCTGGGATAAGTGGAGGAGGGCCACCGTGGGCCCACGAGGCAGGGGGCGCGCCCTAGAGGGGGGCGCCCACCACCCTCGTGGCCAGGTGGCAGCTCCTCCCGCGGTAATTTTTGCACAGTAAATCCTCAAATATTCCCGAAAAAATCATATTAAATTGGCATGGCATTCTGAGGACTTTTATTTTCGGGATATTTTTATATTGCACGGATAAGTCAGGAAACAGACAGAAAAATACTATTTTTACTTTATTTCTACTAATTAACAGAAAATATAGAGAGGGTACAGAAGGTTGTGCTTCTAGTTTCATCCATCTCATGCTCATCAAAAAGAATCCACTAACAAGGTTGATCAAGTCTTGTTAACAAACTCATTCCGATAATCATGAAACCGGAGAAATTTCGAATAACACTAAGTTACCTCAACGGGGATATGCACATCCCCTATAATAAGTATATCATATTTCTTTTTGACAGTAGGAAGAGGAAATTCAAAACCTCCAATTATAATCGATGGAATTTTTCCAATGGAGTTGATACTATGAACTTGAGGTTGTTTCCTCGGAAAGTGTACCGTATGCTCATTACCATTAACATGAAAAGTGACATTGCCTTTGTTGCAATCAATAACAGCCCCTGCAGTATTAAGAAAAGGTCTTCCAAGAATAATAGACATACTATCATCCTCGGGAATATCAAGTATAACAAAGTCCGTTAAAATAGTAACGTTTGCAACCACAACAGGCACATCCTCACAAATACCGACAGGTATAGCAGTTGATTTATCAGCCATTTGCAAAGATATTTCGGTAGGTGTCAGCTTATTCAAGTCAAGTCTACGATATAAAGAGAGAGGCATAACACTAACACCGGCTCCAAGATCACATAAAGCAGTTTTAATATAATTTCTTTTAATGGAGCAAGGTATAGTAGGTACTCCGGGATCTCCAAGTTTCTTTGGTATTCCACCCTTAA
This sequence comes from Triticum aestivum, assembly GCF_018294505.1. Classification (NCBI taxonomy): domain Eukaryota; kingdom Viridiplantae; phylum Streptophyta; class Magnoliopsida; order Poales; family Poaceae; genus Triticum; species Triticum aestivum. The sequence goes on from NC_057797.1 coordinate 627,160,123, forward strand.
AAGTATAATTAGCAAGCATGGTGGAAATTTCAGCTTCCGGTATCTTTCTTTTATTAGTAATGATATCCTTCATATATTTAGCATAAGGATTTGTTTTGAGCACATCAGTTAATCGCATACGCAAAAAGATAGGCCTAATCATTTCAGCAAAGCGCTCAAAATCCTCATCATCCTTTTTCTTGGATGGTTTCGGAGGAAAAGGCATGGGTTTCTGAACCCAAGGTTCCCTTTCTTTACCATGTTTCCTAGCAACAAAGTCTCTTTTATCATAACGTTGATTCTTTGATTGTGGGTTATCAAGATCAACAGCAGGTTCAATTTCTACATCATTATCATTACTAGGTTGAGCATCATCATGAACATCATCATTAATATTTTCATTAGGTTCATGTTCATTACCAGATTGTGTTTCAGCATCAGACATAGAGATATCATTTGGATTATCAGGTGGTTCAGCAATAGGTTCACTAGAAGTTTGCACAGTTCTATCATTTTTCTTCTTCTTCTTTTTAGAAGAACTAGGAACATCAATATTATTTCTTTGAGAATCTTGCTCGATTCTCTTAGGGTGGCCTTCAGGATACAAAGGTTCCTGAGTCATTCTACCAGTTCTAGTAGCCACTCTAACAGCATAATCATTTTTCTTACTATTCATTTCATCAAGCACTTCTTTTTGAGCCTTAAGTACTTGTTCTACTTGAGTGGTAACCATAGAAGCATGTTTGCTAACAAGTTTAAGTTCACCTTTAATATTAGCCATATAATCACCCAAGCGTCTAATCATATAAGCATTTTCTTTTAATTGTCTACCAAAATAAGCATTGAAGTCGTCTTGCTTAAACATAAAGTTATCAAACTCATCCAAGCACTGACTAGCAATTTTAGTAGGAGGGACTTCAGCTTTATCATATCTATAGAGAGAATTTACCTTTACTACCTGTGTCGGGATATCGGGATCAGGAGGTTCTTCAATAAATAAAGAATTGAGATCATATGTTTCTTCAACAGGCGGTATATTAAGACCATGTATTTCTTCAATAGGAGGTAAATTCTTAACATCTTCAGCTTTAATACCTTTTTCTTTCATAGATTTCTTTGCCTCTTGCATATCTTCGGGACTGAGGAATAGAACACCTCTCTTCTTCGGAGTTGGTTTAGGAATAGACTCAGTAATTGGAGCAGGAGCTGGCTCAGGAGGTGCCCAATTATTTTCATTTGTCAACATATTATTCAATAGAATTTCAGCTTCATCCGGTGTTCTTTCCCTGAAAAGAGAACCAGCACAACTATCCAGGTAATCTCTGGAAGCATCGGTTAGTCCATTATAAAAGATATCAAGTATTTCAGGTTTCTTAAGAGGATGATCAGGCAAAGCATTAAGTAACTTGAGAAGCCTCCCCCAAGCTTGTGGGAGACTCTCTTCTTTAATTTGCACGAAGTTGTATATTTCCCTCAAAGCAGCTTGTTTCTTATGAGCAGGGAAATATTTAGCAGAGAAGTAATAAATCATATCCTGGGGACTACGCACACAACCAGGATCAAGAGAATTAAACCATATCTTAGCATCACCCTTTAATGAGAACGGAAATATTTTGAGTATATAAAAGTAACGCGATCTCTCATCATTAGTAAACAGGGCGGCTATATCATTTAACTTAGTAAGATGTGCCACAACAGTTTCAGATTCATAGCCATAAAACGGATCAGATTCAACCAAAGTAATTATATCAGGATCAACAGAGAATTCATAATCCTTATCAGGAACACAAATAGGTGAAGTAGCAAAAGCAGGGTCGGGTTTCATTTTATCTCTAAGTGATTCTTTGTTCCATTTAACTAATAACCTCTTAAGCTCATATCTATCCCTGCAAGCTAAAATAGCGGCAGAAGATTCCATATCAAAAAGATAACCCTCAGGGATAACAGGCATATTTTCATCATCACTATCATCATCGTATTCAGATTCAATAATTTCTTTTTCTCTAGCCCTAGCAATTTGTTCATCAAGAAATTCACCAAGGGGCACAGTAGTATCAGGCATAGAAGCAGTTTCATCATAAGTATCATGCATAGCAGAAGTGGCATCATCAATAACATGCGACATATCGGAACGAATAGCAGAAGCAGGTTTAGGTGTCGCTAGCTTACTCATAACAGAAGGTGAATCAAGTGCAGAGCTAGATGGCAGTTCCTTACCTCCCCTCGTAGTTGAGGGATAAATTGTTGTCTTAGCGTCTTTCAAGTTCTTCATAGTGTCCAGCAGATATAAATCCCAAGTGACTCAAAGAATAGAGCTATGCTCCCCGGCAACGGCGCCAGAAATTAGTCTTGATAACCCACAAGTATAGGGGATCGCAACAGCTTTCGAGGGTAGAGTATTCAACCCAAATTTATTGATTCGACACAAGGGGAGCCAAAGAATATTCTCAAGTATTAGCAGCTGAGTTGTCAATTCAACCACACCTGGAAACTTAGTATCTGCAGCAAAGTGTTTAGTAGCAAAGTAATATGATAGTGGTGGTAGCGGCAACAAAAGTAAAGACAGCAAAAGTAATGTTTTTGGTATTTTGTAGTGATTGTAACAGTAGCAGCGGGAAAGTAAATAAGCGTAAACCAGTATATGGAAAACTCGTAGGCACCGGATCAGTGATGGATAATTATGCCGGATGCGGTTCATCATGTAACAGTCATAACATAGGGTGACACAGAACTAGCTCCAATTCATCAATGTAATGTAGGCATGTATTCCGTATATAGTCATACGTGCTTATGGAAAAGAACTTGCATGACATCTTTTGTCCTACCCTCCCGTGGCAGCGGGGTCCTATTGGAAACTAAGGGATATTAAGGCCTCCTTTTAATAGAGAACCGGAACAAAGCATTAGCACATAGTGAATACATGAACTCCTCAAACTATGGTCATCACCGGGAGTGGTCCCGATTATTGTCACTTCGGGGTTGCCGGATCATAACACATAGTAGGTGACTATAGACTTGCAAGATAGGATCAAGAACTCACATATATTCATGAAAACATAATAGGTTCAGATCTGAAATCATGGCACTCGGGCCCTAGTGACAAGCATTAAGCATAGCAAAGTCATAGCAACATCAATCTCAGAACATAGTGGATACTAGGGATCAAACCCTAACAAAACTAACTCGATTACATGATAAATCTCATCCAACCCATCACCGTCCAGCAAGCCTACGATGGAATTACTCACGCACGGCGGTGAGCATCGTGAAATTGGTGATGGAGGATGGTTGATGATGACGACGACGACGAATCCCCCTCTCCGGAGCCCCGAACGGACTCCAGATCAGCCCTCCCGAGAGGTTTTAGGGCTTGGCGGCGGCTCCGTATCGTAAAACGCGATGATTTCTTCTCTCTGATTTTTTCTCTCCGAAAGCAAATATATAGAGTTGGAGTTGGCGTCGGAGGGCATCCAGGGGGGCCCACGAGGTAGGGGGCGTGCCCTAGAGTGGGGCGCGCCCTAGAGTGGGGCGCCCCCACCCTCATGGACAGGGTGTGGGCCCCCTGGTCTTCATCTTTGGCGAGGATTTTTTATTATTTTTTTCTAAGATGTTCCGTGGAGTTTCAGGTCATTCCAAGAATATTTGTTTTCTGCACATAAAACAACACCATGGCAATTCTGCTGAAAACAGCATCAGTCCGGGTTAGTTCCATTCAAATCATAAAAGTTAGAGTCCAAAACAAGGGCAAAAGTGTTTGGAAAAGTAGATACGACGGAGACGTATCAGCAAGCCTCTAAACGAAATTTCTGTAAAGTCTCCGGTGCTACATTTATCCGACAGTGACTGGAATAATCTTGTTACACATTGGTCTCGGCTGCAGCGTAAGGTAGTGTCTATGATACCACATCACAATTTGAACTACATTTCTGCATTTGCCTTAACGTCTCACTTGTTCGAAAACTATTAGCAGAAGAACATTCATTCTCAAAGGACCACAAAATCTCATAACTATACTGCACACTGCATTACTCTTGTGAGTACCTCTTGGCCTGTATGACCATACTTACTTTCATAGTTGTTTGACTATGTAGCATCCCTGCACATGTTAGCCTCGTTATCATCCATTTGGTGGACATTATAAGATCTGATTGGACTCTTACATAAATTTAGAATCAACCCAATGCTTTTGAAGAGGTTTAGCTCTGCAGTCCTCTTGTAAGGACTGAACATCGTCTATCACTGTACTTACATTAACAACTACTCCCTCCGTCCCATAATATAAGAACATTTTGTAAAGTACACCAGTGTTCAAAACACTCTTGTATTATGGGAACATGGATTGGTTCACTGTAGCATTCTGCATCTTATATCCCTCGCCCACCATTTACTAAAAAAGATCAGATCTATATTTAATCTTACCAAAAAGTAGAATACACAGACAATGCCAGTGCAGAAGTGTAGCCCGTTGCTCTTGTCAGTACATTTTGTCCTGTAATGCTTGTACTTCCAGGGATTGGTAGTTGATTATGTAGCATCAATCTGCATCTTATCTTCATTATCCTCTGTCCCTTCCAGTATTATCATATCTATAATTACTCTCTACAAAATGTATAGTACAGGCAATGCTTATGAAGAAGATTCTGTGCTGAAATTCTTGAGTTATCCTTCCCTTGACATGGAGAAGGGCATTATAAAGCCGGTGTTAATCGTTAATGTAAGTTGGTCCTTCTAAAGCCTTTATCCTCAACTGTTGTTTAATTTTCTCATACTCCCTATCATTTACTACTGTTTAGTTTGTTGTCTCTACCAAAATGCATGTTCGCGAGAACCGTAAGTTCTAAGTTTTACTTGTAAAACCAAATTCCTTATTCATACCATGCACATTACTCAATACTTCCTATATGTATGCTTGTTTTGTGGATCTATAATCCAGTGTGTGGTGAAGCAGCCCACGTTTGCACCTTGTCATCTCCTGTTTTATCTTACTGATGTGGCTGATGATATGAACAACATGCCATGCACATTAACCAAAATAGATACAATGATTTTCTTTGCCCTTCACCTATGCTTGTTATGTTGACATGGTAACCTAGTAGTGTGGTGAAGCTCTGTGACACCCTCGATGCGGCTATATCTCCCACGTGTCGAAGCATGACTTAGAGACATAACCGCATTGAAAGCAATGTCGCAAGTGAGGTAATCTTCACACAACCCATGTAATACATAAGGGAAAGAGATACATAGTTGGCTTACAATCGCCACTTCACACAATACATGAATAAAGCATTACATCATCTAGATACAAACAAGGTCCGACTATGGAACCAAAATGAAAGAAGACTGCCCCAAATGCTACACAGATCCCCGATCAACCCCAACTGGGCTCCACTACTGATCAACTAGAACGAAATAACACAAAGGACAAGATCTTCATCGAGCTCCTCCTTGAGCTTGGTTGCGTCACCTGCACGGTATCATCGGCACCTACAAACTGGTTTTGGAAGTATCTGTGAGTCACGGGGACTCAGCAATCTCACACCCTCGCGATCAAGACTATTTAAGCTTATGGGTAAGGCAAAGGTATGAGGTGGAGCTGCAGCAAGCGACTAGCATATATGGTGGCGAACATACGCAAAAGAGAGCAAGAAGAGAAGGCAAGGCACGATCGATAAAACTATGATCAAGAAGTGATCCTAGAACAACCTACGTCAAACATAACTCCAACACCGTGTTCACTTCCCAGACCCCGCCGAGAAGAGACCATCACGGTAACACACGTGGTTGATGTATTTTAATTAAGGTCAACTTCAGGTTTTCTACAACCGGACATTAACAAATTCCCATCTGCCCATAACCGCGGGCACGGCTTTTGAAAGTTCAAAAACCCTGCAGGGGTGTCCCAACTTAGCCCATCACAAGCTCTCATGGTCAACGATGGATATTCCTCCTAGCGGGAAGACCCGATCAGGCTTGGAATCCCGGTTACAAGACATCCTCGACAATGGTAAAACAAGTCCAGCAAGACCGCCCGATGCGCCGACATCCTGATAGGAGTTGCACATATCTCGTCAGGGCAACACCGGATGAACACTACGTACAGCTAAAACCAGCCCTCAAGTTTCCCCGAGGTGGCACCGCAAGTGGCTCTAGTTTGGACCAACACTTAGACAAGCACTGGCCCGGGGAGATTAAATAAAGATTACCCTCGGGATGCGCGACTCCCAAGGGAAAAAGGCTAGGTGGCGAATGGTAAAACCAAGGTTGGGCCTTGCTGGAGGAGTTTTATTCAAAGCGAACTATCAAGGGGTTCCCATTATAACCCAACCGTGTAAGGAACGCAAAATCCGGGAACATAACACCGATATGACTAAAACTAGGGAGGCAAGAGTGGAACAAAACACCAGGCATAAGGCCGAGCCTTCCACCCTTTACCAAGTATATAGATGCATTAATTAAATAAGAGATATTGTGATATCCCAACAAGTAAACATATTCCAACAAGGAACAACATCTCCATGTTCCAACAAGGAACAAAATTCAATCTTCACCTGCAACTAACAACGCTATAAGAGGGGCGGAGCAAAGCGGTAACATAGCCAAACAACGGTTTGCTAGGACAAGGTGGGTTAGAGGCTTGGTTCAACAATATGGGTAGCATGATAAGCAAGTGGCAGGTATTGCAGCATAGGCATAGCAAAAGAGCGAGCAACTAAGCAAGCAAAGATAGAAGTGATTTCGAGGGTATGGTCATCTTGCCTGAAATCCCGCAAGGCAGAAGAACGAGTCCATGAAGAAGATAAATGGACGTAGTCAAACGGATCCTCACACACATGACGTTATCGGAACCAACCCGAAGAAGCAACACCGAAAAGAAGCAAACAACATAGTAAACAACCAACACATCAACATGGCATGATGCACAATCGAGTATGATGCATGTCCGGTTTAATGAAGCATGGCATGGCAAAGTGCACAAACAATACTACAAACTAAGTGGAGCTCATTATGCAACGGAGTTGCATATTGAAGAAAACACCACATGACTTATTTAGTTCTCTCTCTTTTATGTACCCGACAAGATTAAATGTTGTTAGCATGGCAAGAGGGTGAAGCAAATGAAAACTACCTAACTAGGGAAGTTTAAATGAGGCCGGAACAACAAGAAACAAGTCCGGAAAAATCCTCATGTGCATATTTTGGTTGTGGTACTGATCTGCTCTAACCACAATTTTAGAGTTATTAAACATTCAAAGTAAAGCCACCATGTTAAACTAGGCATTTTTCTACCCCATTTACATATAAAGTTTATTAAATTCCGAGTTATGGTTATTTAGTTATGAAATAAATCATTTTAGCATGGCATAGGAGCAAATTTAAACAAACAACATTTTAAACATTTTAAACATTGATGAAAGTTGCATATTATTAAACTAGATGAAAATCTCAGCAAGTTTCATATTAAGTTTGTTTCAATCCGATGCACGATTATTTACTTGTGAGCAAATTAAAATAATGGCATCCTCCTGTAATTATGCATGCATTGGAAAGAAAAAAACGCACAGACTGGAAAAAAAGAGCTACACGGGCTAAAACTGGATCTGGCAAGGGTTGCTCACATTGGGCCAAGCCCATCTGAGCCTGTAGGCGCATGGCGCGGTGCGGGCAGGCTGCGGAGGAGGCTGGGCCCTCCTGGCGCTGGCTGGGCCTGTGGTCAACGCATCGAGTGGGGCGGGTGAGCTGCTCTCGTATCTGAAGAAAAGCGAAAATCGGCAGCGACAGGTTCAGGGCGACCGGATTCTGGGGCAAAGGGAAGCAGACTGGCGACGGGTCGCGGAGCCGAGGGACTTGGCGCGGTTGAGGACGACGGTATTGGGGAAGAACTCGAGGGAGGTGGCTGCAAAACGATGGCACTTGGTCTCGGAGCAGCGGGACGGCGGTCATCCATGGCAACAAGCAGGGGAGACCCACGCAGCGAAGACGCCGAGTGGACGAGGCGCTGTTGCGCTGGCGGGGTCGATGGAGCACGGAGGGGGTCCCTGGTGGTGGTCGTGGTCCGGAGATGGGACTCAGTGACCTGCGGAGTTTCAGCCGGCGATGGAGATGCTCCGGCTAGTGGCACGGGGCGACAGTGATCGAACAGAGGAGGCCGACCATGGCGTCCTGGGACTTGGGCGGCTCGACCGTGGTGGAGAACGCAAAGGGGCGGCGCTCGGAGGAGACCAGGGATGCAGTGAGGTCCTCACTCGCTGTCTCGAGTGCATGGACGAGGACGGACGGGGCGCTGCTGGCGGCGGGACTTGGCGCTGGCGACGGAGACGAACGTGGCGTGGCTGGAGCATCGTCCTCTTCCCGCAGAAGAAGAAAAGGGAGGCGAGCGGGATCCTGGACGGCGACGTGGTGGTGAGATCCGGGCGCGGGGGGTTTTGTTCCTGGTGCCGGAGTGGAGGCAGGGTGCACCGGCGAGGTGAGGAGTGCTTGGGCGCTGCGCTACTGCTACTGGTTCGAGGAGAAGCAGAGGAGGAGCTTCGGGGAAGGAGTAGGTGGATCTCAAGGAAAAACAGAAGGAGTGGATCTGGTTGGTTGGCCGAGAAAAACAAGGAGGATGCGGCGGCGACCGAGGGGATGGATCCCGAGGGGGATTTGGAGTGTGTCGGCGGCTGAGGGGGACAAAAGACCTAGATTTTAGGGTTGCTGCCTAGGGGATTGGTCTATATATAGTAAGTGGATTTTTGGATAGGGGCATTTGGTCCCTCCGATCTTAATCGGACGGACGGGAAAAATAGGTTAGGTACCCAAAGAGAAAAACGGAGACGTTTTGTAGATGTTCAGGGATGTTTTGAGTCCAACGGTGACAACTGTCCGGGTCGGGTCCGGGACAAACTCCGGACGCGTGCGCGAGGGGAGGGCTGCGGGCATAACCGAGACAGATTAAGTTGGGCCTGGCGGTAGGCAGTGGGCTGTGCAGAAAACCTTGGGCTGAGAGAAGAGAAGAGAGAGGCCCGGCGACTGTTTTCGGAGACCGAAAACGTCTGACGTTAGACCGGCTATACTACCGCTATAGTTATCCGTTGGGGCGTCAAACGGACTCCGAATGCGATGAAACTTGGCAGGCGGCCTACTAACAACATAACAACACCGCATGCCAACTTTCATCCCATTCCGAGAACATTTTCCGGCCACTTACAAAATAATATTTCGGACATGCCGCGGGCGCGTGCAAGTGTGTCTGGGCTCAGAACGGACAACAGACGTAACGAGGAGACCGAGATGGATGCAAGTTTTGAAAACATGATGGTGAAATGCGGATGATGACATGGCAAGATGCAACACGCAAGCAAATGACAAGGCCACAACAGCGAATAACTGGAGGACACCTGGCATATCAGTCTCGGGGCGTCACAAGCTCCCCACATTATGAACAATGCCAAATTATCCTATTGATATTTTGAACTTACTCTTTATTTTCTAATTTAAAATTGGATGGAATTGACAGCACAATTATCATCTTTGTTTATACACGTGCAAAACTTGTCATCTCTCTGCTTTGTTTCAGGGTGATATGCCTGATGGCATGCACAAGTCTGCTGATGGCTGTGAGACAAACCCAACATATATTGTAGCAAAGAAGGCAAAAACATCTTGAAGATAACGAGACAACCCCAAAGTCTTGTCTTGATGCAGTGTTCAAGTTACTTGAGACTAGCAGTCAGACAAGCTCACAGAATTCGTTATTTGAATCAGTTCAACTTCTTCAGTCCCAAGTTCTAGCAGAAAGGTATTCTGCAACTCAACTTCGACTTGAAGTCCTATCTCTAAGAAAGATTGCGGATAACACCAATGAGAACCTCATCGCTAAACAGCTACACCTGGAAGCTATGACCGACATGCTAGGTCGGTCTCATAGCCTTGCTTAGCAGCTTGCGCCGCAGTTCCCGCGCAAGGCTAACCTTTCTTGGACTGTCTTGGAAGTGGTCTCGGTTCAGTATTATTTTGTTACGCTGCAATGGTGCCTAGTTTTTGTAATCTGCTTCTTCGTTGCGCTTTATGATCACTGGTGGTGAACTTCGATGCCCAGTGGATGTAATATACCATAAATCCTTTATTGTATAGTGTAGGTTTATTCTTAGTTACTATGTCGTAATTTCTTTATTGTATAGAGTAGGTTTGTTCTTAATTCCTACTAGTTACTACTATCATTCGCTATCTGGAAAAAAATCAGATGTAGTCGACCGGGCCAAAACATTCGCCTCTAATGGGCCTGGTTTTTAGTGGGCCACAATTGGGCCGGCTTGCATCTTTCTTGGGCCCGAATGATTGGGGCCTTCACACTTTGCACGAGGGCCACAACTTACACCGGCCTATATTTTAGTTGGGCCTTTTGTGGATCAAACGCTTAGTTTGGCCCAGGTAGCGTTGGGCCATTAACAGGCTGAATATTGTACTGGCCTGTTACGGCCCAGGTGAAACCATGGGCCTTTAGCAGGCCGAAATGCATGTTGGGCCTCAATTTTTACTAGTCATCGACGGGCCTTCAGCAGGCTGAAATGTAGACCGGGCCTTTTTGGGCCCAGTTATATCACGGGCAGTTACCAGGCCGAAACATATCTCGGGCCTTAGTTGGCCCACTGATATCATGGGCCTTTAAGAGGCCGAAAGCTTAGTACAGACCTCAACGTGCCGAATTATGCGACAGGCCTTTAACAGGCCCAAAGCCACATTGGGCTTAACTGTTGCCACCTTTATCACGGGCCGTTAGTGGGCCCGATGTCCCATCGGACCATATATGGCCCATGGGCGGCACGGGCCATTCCCAGGACGAAAGTAACACCGGGCTGAAATGGGCCCATGTCTACATCGGGCCTCTAACAGGCCGAAAATCACTGGGTTATAATTGGGCCCAAATATTCGGTGAACAATTAATGGGCCAGATCTGGCTTCAGGCCGTAAATGGGCATTTATTAAGCAGACCGTTATTGGGTTACTCCACTAGTACCTGAGTAAGTACTACGGGCCTTTCACTGGGCTGGCCTTTTTAACCTATATGGGCCTCTGTTGGGCCCAGCCACATGTCGAGGTATCGTAGGCATGTCTCCTCCAATGGATGAGTGACATCTAGCCCACTAGCGAGCTGACAGGTGTTCCCTCTGGCCAATCAGAATTTTACATGTGGAAATTTCCCATTGGTCCCGGCTGTTAACGGGTTATCAGATCCAAAACTGGACCCCATCGATAGCTTAACGGTGTTCCGTTATGGTGGATGCCACGTGTTGGTCACCCTTGACGAAAGCACTTCTATGACGCGTGATTTATCGTCATGGAAGTGGACACTTCCGTGATGATAATTTTGGTAATGTCATGGAACACTTCTATGACAGCACAGGTATGACTATCTTGATTCTGTCATAAAATCGTCATGGATATACATGCATGACAAAAAACGCGACCTACTGTGACAAACACGTATCATCACGGAAGTGTCTTTTTTTGTAGTGTTTTGATGCGTAGGTAAGAACGGTTCTTGCTAGAAGCTCGTAGCAACCACGTAAAACTTGCAACAACAAAGTAGAGGATGTCTAACTTGTTTTTGCAAGGCATGTTGTTATGTGATATGGTCAAGACGTGATGAGATATAAATTGTTGTATGATATGATCATGCTTTGTAAAAGTTATCGGCAACTGGCAGGAGCCTTATGGTTGTCGCTTTATTGTATGAAATGCAATTGCCATGTAATTGCTTTACTTTATCACTAAGCGGTAGCGATAGTCGTAGAACCAATAGTTGGCGAGACGACAATGATGCTACGATGGAGATCAAGGTGTCAAGCCTGTGACGATGGAGATCATGCGGTGCTTTGGAGATGGAGATCAAAGGCACAAGATGATAATGGCCATATCATGTCGCATATTTTGATTGCATGCGATGTTTATCCTTTATGCATCTTATTTTGCTTAGTACGGTGGTAGCATTATAAGATGATCCCTCACTAAATTTCAAGGTACAAGTGTTCTCCCTGAGTATGCACCGTTGCTATAGTTCGTCGTGCCGAGACACCACGTGATGATAGGGTGTGATAAGCTCTACGTTAACATACAACGGGTGCAAGCCAGTTTTGCACGTGCAGAATACTTGGGTTAAACTTGACGAGCCTAGCATATGAAGATACGGCCTTGGAACACTAAGACCGAAAGGTCAAACGTGAATCATATAGTAGATATGATCAACATAGAGATGTTCACCATTGAAAACTACTCCATCTCACGTGATGATCGTACATGGTTTAGTTGATATGGATCACGTAATCATTTAGATGACTATAGGGATGTCTATCCAAGTGGGAGTTCTTAAGTAATATGATTAATTGAACTTTAATTTATCATGAACTTAGTCCTGATAGTATTTGCATATCTATGTTGTAGATCAATAGCTTGCGATGTAGCTCCCCGTTTATTTTTTATATGTTCCTAGAGAAAAATAAGTTGAAAGATGATAGTAGCAATGATGTGGACTGGCTCCGAGATCTGAGGATTATCCTCATTGTTGCATAGAAGAATTATGTCCTTGATGCACCGCTAGGTGACAGAACTATTGCAGGAACAGATGCAGATGTTATGAACGTTTGGCAAGCTCGGTATGATGACTACTTGATAGTTTAGTGTGCCATGCTTTATGGCTTAGAATCGGGACTTTGGAAACGTTTTGAACGCCATGGAGCATATAAGATGTTCCAAGAGCTGAAATTGGTATTTCAGACTCATGCCCGAGTCGAGAGGTATGAGACCTCTGACAAGTATTTTACCTACAGGATGGAGGAGAATAGCTCAACCAGTGAGTATGTGCTCAGAATGTCTGATTACTACAATCGCTTGAATTAAGTGGGAGTTAATCTTGTAGATAAGATAGTGATTGACAGAGTTCTCTAGTCACTATCACCAAGTTACTGGAACTTCGTGATGAACCATAATATGCAAGGGATGACGTAAACGATTCCCGAGCTCTTCGCAATGCTGAAATCGGCGAAGGTAGAAATCAAGAAAAACATCAAGTGTTGATGGTTGATAAGACCACTAGTTTCAAGTAAAAGGGCAAGGGAAAGAAAGGGAACTTCAAGAAGTATGTCAAGCAAATTGCCACTCCCATGAAGAAGCCCAAAGCTAGACCCAAGCCTGAAACTGAGTGCTTCTACTTCAAAGGAAATGGTCACTAGAAGCGAAACTGTCCCAAATACTTGGCGGATAAGAAGGATGGCAAAGTGAACAGAAGTATATATATACATGTTATTGATGTGTACTTTACTAGTGTTCATAGTAGCCCCTGGTGTTGGAAATATGCCCTAGAGGCAATAATAAAAGGATTATTATTATATTTCCTTGTTCATGATAATTGTCTTTTATTCATGCTATAATTGTGTTATCCGGAAATCGTAATACATGTGTGAATACATAGACACCAACATGTCCCTAGTAAGCCTCTAGTTGACTAGCTCGTTGATCAACAGATAGTCATGGTTTCTTGACTATGGACATTGGATGTCATTGATAACGAGATCACATCATTAGGAGAATGATGTGATGGACAAGACCCAATCCTAAACATAGCACAATATCATATAGTTCATTTGCTAGAGTTTTTCCAATGTCAAGTATCTTTTCCTTAGACCATGAGATAGTGTAACTCCCGGATACCGTAGGAGTGCTTTGGGTGTACCAAATGTCACAACGTAACTGGGTGACTATAAAGGTATACTACGGGTATCTCCGAAAGTGTCTGTTGGGTTGACACGGATCAAGACTGGGATTTGTCACTCCGTATGACGGAGAGGTATCTCTGGGCCCACTCGGTAATGCATCATCATAATGAGCTCAAAGTGACCAAGTGTCTGGTCATGGGATCATGCATTACGGTACGAGTAAAGTGACTTGCCGGTAACGAGATTGAACGAGGTATTGGGATACCTACGATCGAATCTCGGGCAAGTAACGTACCGATTGACAAAGGGAATTGTATACGGGGTTGCTTGAATCCTCGACATCGTGGTTCATCCAATGAGATCATCAAGGAGCATGTGGGAGCCAACATGGGTATCCAGATCCCGCTGTTGGTTATTGACCGGAGAGCCATCTCGGTCATGTCTACATGTCTCCCGAACCCGTAGGGTCTACACACTTAAGGTTCGGTGATGCTAGGGTTGTAGAGATATGAATATGCAGTAACCCGAAAGTTGTTCGGAGTCCCGGATTAGATCCCGGACGTCACGAGGAGTTCTGGAATGATCCGGAGGTGAAGAATTATATATAGGAAGTGCAGTTTCGGCCATCGGGAGAGTTTCGGGGGTCACCGGTATTGTACCGGGACCACCGGATGGGTCCCGGGGGTCCACCGGGTGGGACCACCCATCCCGGAGGGCCCCATGGGCTGAAGTGGGGAGGGGAACCAGCCCATAGTGGGCTGGTGCGCCCCCTTGGCCCACCCCCTACGCCTAGGGTTGGAAACCCTAGGGTGGGGGGGCGCCCCACTTGCCTTGGGGGCCACTCCACTCTTGGCCGCCGCCCCCCCTAGGAGATCCCATCTCCTAGGGCCGGCGCCCCCCCTTGGGGATCCTATATAAAGGGGGGAGGGAGGGGCAGCCGCTCCCTTGACTCTTGGCTCCTCCCTCTCCCCTGCTACACCTCTCCCTCTCACAGAAGAACGGTGAAGCACTGCTACGGTGACTGCTGCATCCACCACCATGCCGTATCAAGAAGGAGGAGACGTCACGCTGACCGTACGTGTGTTGAACACGGAGGTGCCGTCCGTTCGGCGCTAGGATCTCCGGTGATTTGGATCATGTCGAGTACGACTTCCTCATCCCCGTTCTTTGAACGCTTCCGCGCGTGATCTACAAAGGTATGTAGATGCAATCCGATCACTCGTTGCTAGATGAACTCATAGATGGATCTTAGTGAAACCGTAGGAAATTTTTTGATTTTTGCAACGTTCCCCAACAGTGGCATCATGAGCTAGGTCTATGCGTAGTTCTTTTTGCACGAGTAGAACACAATTTGTTGTGGGCGTAGATGTTGTCAACTTTCTTGCTGCTACTAGTCTTATTTTGCTTCAGCAGTATTGTGGGATGAAGCGGCCCGGACCAACCTTACACGTACGCTTACGTGAGACCGGTTCCACCGACTGACATGCACTAGTTGCATAAGGTGGCTGGGGGGTGTCTGTCTCTCCCACTTTAGTTGGAGCGGATTCGATGAAAAGGGTCCTTATGAAGGGTAAATAGAAGTTGACAAATCACGTTATGGCTTTCACGTAGGTAAGAAAACGTTCTTGCCATAGTAGTAGAAGTAATAGTTGGCGAGCAACTTCATGGAGACACGATGATGGAGATCATGATGATGGAGATCATGGTGTCATGCCGGTGACAAGATGATCATGGAGCCCCAAGATGGAGATCAAAGGAGCTATGTGATATTGGCCATATCATGTCACTATTATTATTTGATTGCATGTGATGTTTATCATGTTTTTGCATCTTGTTTACTTAGAACGACGGTAGTAAATAAGATGATCCCTCATAATAATTTCAAGAAAGTGTTCCTAACTGTGTGCCGTTGCGACAGTTCGTTGTTTCAAAGCACCACGTGATGATCGGGTGTGATAGATTCCAACATTCACATACAACGGGTGTAAGACATATTTACACATGCAAACACTTAGGTTGACTTGATGAGCCTAGCATGTACAGACATGGCCTCGAAACACAGAAGACCGAAAGGTCGAGCATGAGTCGTATAGAAGATACGATCAACATGAAGATGTTCACCGATGTTGACTAGTCCGTCTCACGTGATGATCGGACACGGCCTAGTTAACTCGGATCATGTTATACTTAGATGACTGGAGGGGTGTCTATATGAGTGGGAGTTCATTAAATAGATGAACTTAATTATTATGAACTTAGTCTAAAATCTTTACAATATGTCTTGTAGATCAAATGGCCCACGTTGTCCTCAACTTCAACGCATTCCTAGAGAAAACCAAGCTGAAAGACGATGGCAGCAACTATACGGACTAGGTCCGGAACCTGAGGATCATCCTCATAGCTGCCAAGAAAGATTATGTACTAGAAGCACCGCTAGGTGACGCACCCGTCCCACAGAACCAAGACGTTATGAACGCTTGGCAGACACATGCTGATGATTACTCCCTTGTTCAGTGCGGCATGCTTTACAGCTTAGAACCGGGGCTCCAAAAGCGTTTTGAGAGACACGGGGCATATGAGATGTTCGAAGAGCTGAAAATGGTTTTTCAAGCTCATGCCCGGGTCGAGAGATATGAAGTCCCCGACAAGTTCTTCAGCTGTAAGATGGAGGAAAATAGTTCTGTCAGCGAGCACATACTCAAAATGTCTGGGTTGCATAACCGCTTGACTCAGCTGGGAGTTAATCTCCCGGATGACGCGGTCATTGACAGAATCCTTCAGTCGCTTCCATCGAGCTACAAGAGCTTTGTGATGAACTTCAATATGTAGGGGATGGAAAAGACCATTCCTGAAGTATTTGCAATGCTGAAATCAGCAGAGGTAGAAGTCAAAAAGGAACATCAAGTGTTGATGGTGAATAAAACCACTAAGTTCAAGAAAGGCAAGGGTAAGAAGAACTTCAAGAAGGATGGCAAGGGAGTTGCCGCGCCCGGCAAGCAAGCTGCCGGGAAGAAGCCAAAGAATGGACCCAAGCCTGAGACTGAGTGCTTTTATTGCAAGGAGAGTGGTCACTGGAAGCGGAACTGTCCCAAATACTTAGCGGACAAGAAGGCCGGCAAAACGAAAGGTAAATGTGATATACATGTAATTGATGTGTACCTTACCAGTACTCGTAGTAGCTCCTGGGTATTTGATACCGGTGCAGTTGCTCACATTTGTAACTTAAAGCAGGAGCTGCGGAATAAGCGAAGACTGGCGAAGGACGAGGTGACGATGCGCGTCGGGAATGGTTCCAAGGTTGATGTGATCGCCGTCGGCACGCTACCTCTACATTTACCTACGAGATTAGTTTTGAACCTCAATAATTGTTATTTAGTGCCAAGTTTGAGCATGAACATTGTACCAGGATCTCATTTAATACGAGATGGCTACTCATTTAAATCCGAGAATAATGGTTGTTCTATTTATATGAGAGATATGTTTTATGGTCATGCTCCGATGGTGAATGGTTTATTCTTAATGAATCTCGAGCGTAATGCTACACATATTCATAGTGTGAGTACCAAAAGATGTAAGGTTGATAATGATAGTCCCACATACTTGTGGCACTGCCGCCTTGGTCACATAGGTGTCAAACGCATGAAGAAGCTCCATGCAGATGGACTTTTAGAGTCTCTTGATTACGAATCATTTGACACGTGCGAACCATGCCTCATGGGTAAAATGACCAAGACTCCGTTCTCAGGAACAATGGAGCGAGCAACCAACTTATTGGAAATCATACATACTGATGTGTGCGGTCCAATGAGTGTTGAGGCTCGCGGTGGTTATCGTTATGTTCTCACCCTCACTGATGACTTGAGTAGATATGGGTATGTCTACTTAATGAAACACAAGTCTGAGACCTTTGAAAGGTTCAAGGAATTTCAGAGTGAGGTTGAGAATCAACGTGACAGGAAAATCAAGTTCTTGCGATCAGATCGTGGGGGAGAATACTTGAGTCACGAATTTGGCACACACTTAAGAAAATGTGGAATAGTTTCACAACTCACGCCGCCTGGAACACCTCAGCGTAATGGTGTGTCCGAACGTCGTAATCGCACTCTATTAGATATGGTGCGATCTATGATGTCTCTTACCGATTTACCGCTATCATTTTGGGGCTATGCTTTAGAGACTGCCGCATTCACTTTAAAAAGGGCTCTGTCGAAATCCATTGAGACGACACCGTATGAATTATGGTTTGGGAAGAAGCCTAAGCTGTCGTTTCTAAAAGTTTGGGGATGCGATGCTTATGTCAAGAAACTTCAACCTGAAAAGCTCGAACCCAAGTCGGAAAACTGCGTCTTCATAGGATACCCTAAAGAAACTATTGGGTATACCTTCTACCTCAGATCCTAAGGCAAGATCTTTGTTGCCAAGAATGGATCCTTTCTGGAGAAGGAGTTTCTCTCGAAAGAAGTAAGTGGGAGGAAAGTAGAACTTGATGAAGTATTACCTCTTGAACCGGAAAATGGCGCAACTCAAGAAAATGTTCCTGAGGTGCCTGTACCGACTAGAGAGGAAGTTAATGATGATGATCATGAAACTTCAAATCAAGTTTCTACTGAACTTCGTAGGTCCACAAGGACACGTTCCGCACCAGAGTGGTACGGCAACCCTGTCTTGGAAATCATGTTGTTAGACAACGGTGAACCTTCGAACTATGAAGAAGCAATGGCGGGCCCAGATTCCAACAAATGGCTTGAAGCCATGCAATCCGAGATAGGATCCATGTATGAAAACAAAGTATGGACTTTGACAGACTTGCCCGATGATCGGCGACCAATAGAAAACAAATGGATCTTTAAGAAGAAGACGGACGCGGATGGTAATGTTACCATCTATAAAGCTCGACTTGTCGCTAAGGGTTATCGGCAAGTTCAAGGGGTTGACTACGATGAGACTTTCTCTCCCGTAGCGAAGCTGAAGTCCGTCCGAATTATGTTAGCAATTGCCGCATACTATGATTATGAGATATGGCAAATGGACGTCAAAACGGCATTCCTTAATGGTTTCCTTAAGGAAGAATTTTATATGATGCAGCCGGAAGGTTTTGTCGATCCTAAGAATGCTGACAAGGTGTGCAAGCTCCAACGCTCGATTTATGGGCTGGTGCAAGCATCTCGGAGTTGGAACATTCGCTTTGATGAGATGATCAAAGCGTTTGGGTTTATGCAGACTTATGGAGAAGCCTGCGTTTACAAGAAAGTGAGTGGGAGCTCTGTAGCATTTCTCATATTATATGTAGATGACATACTTTTGATGGGAAATGATATAGAGCTTTTGGACAGCATTAAGGCCTACTTGAATAAGAGTTTTTCAATGAAGGACCTTGGAGAAGCTGCTTATATATTAGGCATCAAGATCTATAGAGATAGATCAAGACCCCTCATAGGTCTTTCACAAAGCACATACCTTGATAAGATATTGAAGAAGTTCAATATGGATCAGTCTAAGAAGGGGTTCTTGCATGTGTTGCAAGGTGTGAAATTGAGCTCAGCTCAATGTCCGACCATGGCAGAAGATATAGAAGAGATGAGTGTCATCCCCTATGCCTCAGCCATAGGTTCTATTATGTATGCCATGTTGTGTACCAGACCTGATGTAAACCTTGCCGTAAGTTTGGTAGGTAGGTACCAAAGTAATCCCGGCAAGGAACACTGGACAGCGGTCAAGAACATCCTGAAGTACCTGAAAAGGACTAAGGAAATGTTTCTCGTTTATGGAGGTGATGAAGAGCTTGTCTTAAAGGGTTATGTCGATGCTAGCTTTGACACAGATCTGGATGACTCTAAGTCACAAACCGGATACGTGTATATTTTGAATGGTGGGGCAGTAAGCTGGTGCAGTTGCAAGCAGAGCGTCGTGGCGGGATCTACATGTGAAGCGGAGTACATGGCAGCCTCGGAGGCAGCGCATGAAGCAATTTGGGTGAAAGAGTTCATCACCGACCTAGGAGTCATACCCAATGCGTCGGGGCCGATCAAACTCTTCTGTGACAACACTGGGGCTATTGCACTTGCCAAGGAGCCCAGGTTTCACAAGAAGACCAGGCACATCAAGCGTCGCTTCAACTCCATTCGTGAAAATGTTCAAGATGGAGACATAGATATTTGTAAAGTACATACGGACCTGAATGTAGCAGATCCGTTGACTAAACCTCTCCCTAGAGCAAAACATGATCAACACCAGAATTCCATGGGTGTTCGATTCATCACAATGTAACTAGATTATTGACTCTAGTGCAAGTGGGAGACTGTTGGAAATATGCCCTAGAGGCAATAATAAAAGGATTATTATTATATTTCCTTGTTCATGATAATTGTCTTTTATTCATGCTATAATTGTGTTATCCGGAAATCGTAATACATGTGTGAATACATAGACACCAACATGTCCCTAGTAAGCCTCTAGTTGACTAGCTCGTTGATCAACAGATAGTCATGGTTTCCTGACTATGGACATTGGATGTCATTGATAACGAGATCACATCATTAGGAGAATGATGTGATGGACAAGACCCAATCCTAAACATAGCACAAGATCGTATAGTTCATTTGCTAGAGTTTTTCCAATGTCAAGTATCTTTTCCTTAGACCATGAGATCGTGTAACTCCCGGATATCGTAGGAGTGCTTTGGGTGTACCAAACGTCACAACGTAACTGTGTGACTATAAAGGTATACTACGGGTATCTCCGAAAGTGTCTGTTGGGTTGACATGGATCAAGACTGGGATTTGTCACTCCGTATGACGGAGAGGTATCTCTGGGCCCACTCGGTAATGCATCATCATAATGAGCTCAAAGTGACCAAGTGTCTGGTCACGGGATCATGCATTACGGAACGAGTAAAGTGACTTGCCGGTAACGAGATTGAACGAGATATTGGGATACCGACGATCGAATCTCGGGCAAGTAACGTACCGATTGACAAAGGGAATTGTATACGGGGTTGCTTGAATCCTCGACATCGTGGTTCATCCGATGAGATCATCGAGGAGCATGTGGGAGCCAACATGGGTATCCAGATCCCGCTGTTGGTTATTGACCGGAGAGCCATCTCGGTCATGTCTACATGTCTCCCGAACCCGTAGGGTCTACACACTTAAGGTTCGGTGATGCTAGGGTTGTAGAGATATGAATATGCAGTAACCCGAAAGTTGTTCGGAGTCCCAGATGAGATCCCGGACGTCAAAGGAGTTCCGGAATGGTCCGGAGGTGAAGAATTATATATAGGAAGTGCAGTTTCGGCCATCGGGAGAGTTTCGGGGGTCACCGGTATTGTACCGGGACCACCGGATGGGTCCCGAGGGTCCACCGGGTGGGACCACCCATCCCGGAGGGCCCCATGGGCTGAAGTGGGGAGGGGAACAAGCCCATAGTGGGCTGGTGCGCCCCCTTGGCCCACCCCCTGCGCCTAGGGTTGGAAACCCTAGGGTGGGGTGGGTGCCCCACTTGCCTTGGGGGCCACTCCACCCTTGGCCGCCGACCCCCTAGGAGATCCCATCTCCTAGGGCCGGCACCCCCCCTTGGGGAGCCTATATAAAGGGGGGAGGGAGGGGCAGCCGCACCCTTGACTCTTGGCGCCTCCCTCTCCCTTGCTACACCTCTCCCTCTCGCAGAAGAATGGTGAAGCCCTGCTGCGGTGACTGCTGCATCCACCACCATGCCGTCGTGCTGCTGGATCTTCATCAACCTCTCCTTCCCCCTTGCTGGATCAAGAAGGAGGAGACGTCACGCTGACCGTACGTGTGTTGAACGCGGAGGTGCCGTCCGTTCGGCGCTAGGATCTCCGGTGATTTGGATCACGTCGAGTACGACTTCCTCATCCCCGTTCTTTGAATGCATCTGCGCGTGATCTACAAAGGTATGTAGATGCAATCCAATCACTCGTTGCTAGATGAACTCATAGATGTATCTTGGTGAAACCGTAGGAAAATTTTTGTTTTCTGCAACGTTCCCCAACACCTGGGTATTTGATACAGGTTCAGTTTCTATGATTAGTAACTCAAAACATGAGTTACAAAATGAACAGAGACTAGTTGAGGGCGAGGTTACGATGTGTGTTGGAAATGATTCCAAGGTTGATAAGATCACCATCGCATACTCCCTCTACCTTCGAGATTAGTATTGGAACTAAATAAATGTTATTTGGTGTTTGCGTTGAGCATGAATATGATTGGATCATGTTTATTGTGATACGGTTATTCATTTAAAGTTAGAGAATAATTGTTGTTCTATTTACATGAATAAAACCTTCTATGGTCTTACATCCAATGTAAATGGTTTACTGAATCTCGATCGCAGTGATACACATAATATTGATGCCAAAAGATGCAAAGTTGATAATGATAGTGCAGCATATTTGTGGCACTGTCGTTTAGGTCATATTGGTGTAAAGCGCATGAAGAAACTCCATGCAGATGGATTTTTGGAATCACTTGATTATGAATCATTTGATACTTGCGAACCATGCCTCATGGGCAAGATGACTAAAACTCCGTTCTCTAGAACAATGGAGCGAGCCAATGACTTATAATACACACCGATGTATGCGGTCCAATGAGTGTTGAGGCTCGCAGCAGGTACCGTTATTTTCTGACCTTCACAGATGATTTGAGCAGATATGGGTATATCTACTTGATGAAACACAAGTCTGAAACATTTGAAAAGTTCAAAGAATTTTAGAGTGAAGTGGAGAATCATCGTAACAAGGAAATAAAGTTTCTACAATCTAATCGTGGAGGCGAATATTTGAGTTACGAGTTTGACTTTCATCTAAAACAATGTGGAATAAAGTTTCACAACTTACTCCACCTGGAGCACCATAGTGTAATGGTGTGTCCAAACGTCATAACCGTACTTTATTGGGTATGGTGTGATATATGATGTCTCTTACCGATTTACCACTATCGTATTGGGGTTATGCATTAGAGACAATTGCATTCACGTTAAATAGGGCACTATCTAAATCCGTTGAGACGACACCATATGAACTGTGGTTTGGCAAGAAAACTAAGCTGTCGTTTCTTAAAGTTTGGGGTTGCGATGCTTATGTGAAAAAGCTTCAACCTGGTAAGATCGAACCCAAATCAGAGAAATGCGTATTCTGGAAGTCATGTTACTAGACCGTGACGAACCTACAAACTATGATGAAGTGATGATGAGCCCAGATTCCGCGAAATGGCTTGAGGCAATGAAATCTGAGATGGGATCCATGTATGAGAACAAAGTATGGAATTTGATTAACTTGCTCGATGATAGGTGAGCCATTGAGAATAAATGGATCTTCAAGAGGAAGACGGACGTTGATAGTTGTGTTACTATCTACAAAGCTCGAATTGTCGCAAAAGGTTTTTGACAAGTTCAAGGTGTTGACTATGATGAGATTTTCTCACTCGTAGTGATGCTTAAGTCTGTCCGAATCCTGTTAGCAATTGCTGCATTTTATGAAATCTGGCAAATGGATGTAAAAACTGCATTCCTTAATGGATTTCTTAAAGAAGAGTTGTATATGATGCAACTAAAAGGTTTTGTCAATCCTAAAGGTGCTAACAAAGTGTGCAAACTCCAGCGATCCATCTATGGACTGGTGCAAGCATCTCGGAGTTGGAATATACGCTTTGATAAGGTGATCGAAGCATATGGTTTTATACAGACTCATGGTGAAGCCTGTATTTACAAGAAAGTGAGTGGGAGCTCTATAGCATTTCTGATATTATATGTGGATGACATATTGTTGATTGGAAATGATATAGAATTTCTAGATAGCATAAAAGGATACTTGAATGAGAATTTATCAATGAAAGACCTCGGTGAAGCTGCTTACATATTGGGCATCAAGATCTATAGAGATAGATCAAGATGCTTAATTGGACTTTCACAAAGCATATCCCTTGATAAACTTTTGAAGAAGTTCAAAATGGATCAGTCAAAGAACGGGTTCTTGCCTGTGTTACAAGGTGCGAAGTTGAGTAAGACTCAAAACCCAACCACGGCATAAGATAGAGAGAGAATGAAAGTCATTCCCTATGCCTCAGACATAGGTTCTATAAAGTATGCCATGATGTGTACCAGACCTATTGTGTACCTTGCCATGAGTTTGGCAAAGGGGTACAATAGTGATCCATGAGTAGATCACTGACAGCGGTCAAAAATATCCTTAGAGGACTAAAGAAACATTTCTCAGTTATGGAGGTGATAAAGATTTCGTCGTAAAGAGTTACGTCGATCCAAGCTTTGACACTGATCCGGATGACTCTGAGTCTCAATCTAGATACATATTGAAAGTGGGAGCAATTAGCTAGAGCAGCTCCGTACAGAGCATTGTAGACATAGAAATTTGTAAAATATATACGGTTCTGAATGTGGCAGACCCATTGACTAAATCTCTCTCACAAGCATAACATGATCACACCTTAGTACTCTTTGGGCATTAATCACATGGCGATGTGAACTAGAATATTTACTCTAGTAAACCCTTTGGGTGTTGGTCACATGGCGATGTGAACTAGATTATTGACTCTAGTGCAAGTGGGAGACTAAAGGAAATATGCTCTAGAGGCAATAGTAAAGTTGTTATTTATATTTCCTAATATCATGATAAATTTTTATTATTCATGCTAGAATTGTATTAACCGGAAACTTAGTACATGCGTGAATACATAGAAAAACAGAGTGTCCCTAGTATGCCTCTACTAGACTAGCTCGTTAATCAAAGATGGTTAAGTTTCCTGACCATAGACATGTGTTGTCATTTGATGAACGGGATCTCATCATTAGAGAATGATGTGATGGACAAGACCCATCCGTTATCTTAGCATTATGATCGTTTAGTTTTATTGCTATTGCTTTCTTCATGACTTATACATATTCCTCTGACTATGAGATTATGCAACTCCCGAATACTGGAGGAACACTTTGTGTGCTATCAAACGTCACAATGTAATTGGGTGATTATAAAGATGCTCTACAGGTGTCTCCGAAGGTGTTTGTTGAGTCGGCATAGATCAAGATTAGGATTTGTCACTCCATGTATCAGAGAGGTATCTCTGGGCCCTCTCGGTAATGCACATCACTATAAGCCTTGCAAGCAATGTGACTAATGAGTTGGTTGCGGGATGATGCATTACGGAACGAGTAAAGAGACTTGCCGGTAACAGGATTGAACTAGGTATGATGATACCGACGATCGAATCTTGGGCAAGTAACATACCGATGACAAAGGGAATGACGTATGTTGTTATGCGGTTTGACCGATAAAGATCTTCGCAGAATATGTAGGAGCCAATATGAGCATCCAGGTTCCGCTATTGGTTATTGACCGGAGATGTGTCTCGGTCATGTCTACATAGTTCTTGAACCCATAGGGTCCGCACGCTTAATGTTCGATGACGATTTGTATTATGAGTGACCAAAGTTTGTTCAGAGTCCCGGATGAGATCACGGACATGATGAAGAGTCTCGAAATGGTCGAGGGGTAAAGATTGATATATAGGAAAGTTATATACGGACACCGGAATGGTTCCGATAAGGTTCGGGGATTTTTCGGAGTACCGGGAGGCTACCGGAATGCCCCGGGAAAGTTAATGGGCCTATTGGGCCATAGTGGAGAGAGGGAGGCTGCCATAGGAGGTGGCGCCCCCCCCCCCTCACCCCCAAGCCCAAACCGAATTGGACTAGGGGTGGGGCGCGACCCCCCTTTCCTTATCTCTCTCCCTCCTTTCGCCTTTCACCTTTCCGTTGACTGGAAGGAGGGGGCCGAATCCTACTTGGACTAGGAGTCCAAGTAGGACTCCCCCCTTAGCGCGGCTCCCTTGGGCCGGCCACCACCTCCCCCCCTTTATATACGGGGGTGGGGGCGCCCCAAACACAAACCAAGATTTCTCTTAGCCGTGTGTTGTGCCCCCTCCACGGTTTACCACCTCGGTCATATTGTCATAGTGCTTAGGAGAAGCCCTGCGCGGATCACATCACCAACACCGTCGCCTCACCGTAATGCTAACGAAACTCTCCCTCGACCCTCTACTGGATCAAGAGCTCGAGGGACGTCATCGTGCTGAACGTGTGCTGAACACGGAGGTGATGTACGTTCTATACTTGGATCAGTTGGATCGTGAAGATGTTCGACTACATCAACCGCGTTAACTAAATGCTTCCGCTTTCGGTCTACGAGGGTACGTGGACACACTCTCCCCTCTCATTGCTATGCTTCTACTAGATAGATCTTGCGTGATCGTAGGAAATTTTTGAATTACTATGTTACCCAAAAGACGCTTGTCATAGCGATTAGGTCAATTAGGAGCCCAATGATCAGGATCTCCACACACATGACAAACACCTTTCTTCTTTTCATTCTTCTTCTTTAAGTTCGTGTGCATCACAACCTTGTTCTTCCCATAAAACTTTGCTTTACCATCAAACTTTCCCTTGTTCTTGAACTTGTGGTGCTAGAAGTTCTTCTTCTGTACCAGATTGGCACTAGATCCTCCCTCAATACCCCGAGCATGTGTTTCCTTTGCTCTCGCCTTTTTCCACATCAAGAGTACCAATGAGATCTAGAATGGAAAACTCCTGCTTCTTATGCTTCAGTAAGGTAGCAAAGTTCCTCCACGAAGGAGGAACCTTAGTGATGATACCCTCCCGCAACAAACTTGTCCAGTAGCATACAATTGAAGTGCTCAAGTTCTCTAGAAAATGACTGTATCTCATGAGCTTACTCAACCACGGAGCGCTCTTCAGTCATTTTGTAATCATAGAATTGCTCCATGATGTACAGCTCAGTGCGAGCATCCGAGACCCCAAACATGGCCTCAAGTGCATCCCACATATCTTTTCCATTATCAATTGACACATAAGCATCAACTATGTTCTCACCAAGAACACTCAAGAGAGCAGCCTTAAACAGAGTATCCATTTTCTGAAAAGCTTGTGCCTGTTGAGCATCATACTCTGAAGGAAATATGCCCTAGAGGCAATAATAAAGTTGTTATTTATATTTCCTTATATCATGATAAATGTTTATTATTCATGCTAGAATTGTATTAATCGGAAACTTAGTACATGTGTGAATACATAGACAACATAGTGTCACTAGTATGCCTCTACTTGACTAGCTCGTTAATCAAAGATGGTTATGTTTCCTAGCCATAGATATGAGTTGCCATTTGATGGGCGGAGTCACATCATTAGAGAATGGTGTGATTGACTTGACCCATCCGTTTGCTTAGCACTATGATCGTTTAGTTTATTGCTATTACTTTCTTCATAACTTATACATGTTCCTATGACTATGAGATTATGCAACTCCCGAATACCGGAGGAACACTTAATGTGCTATCAAACGACACAATGTAACTGGGTGATTATAAAGATGCTCTACAGGTGTCTCCGATGGTGTTTGTTGAGTTGGCATAGATCAAGATTAGGATTTTTCAATCCGATTATCGGAGAGGTATATCTGGGCCCTCTCGGTCATGCACATCACTATAAGCCTTGCAAGAAATGTGACTAATGAGTTAGTTACGGGATGATGCAATACAGAACAAGTAAAGAGACTTGCCAGTAACAAGATTGAACTAGGTATAATGATACCGACGATCGAATCTCAGGCAAGTAACATACCGATGACAAAGGGAACAATGTATGTTGTTATGCGGTTTGACCGATAAAGATCATCGTAGAATATGTAGGAACCAATATGAGCATCCAGGTTCCTCTACTGGTTATTGACCGGAGATGAGTCTCGGTCATGTCTACATAGTTCTCGGTCCTCTCGGTCCGCACGCTTAATGTTCGATGACGATCGGTATTATGAGTGTATGTGTTTTGATGTACCAAAGGTAGTTCGGAGTCCCGAATGAGATCACGGACATGACGACGAGTCTCGAAATGGTCGAGACATAAAGATTGGTATATTGGATGACTATATTCGGACACCGGAATAGTTCCGAGGGTCATTGGATAAATATCAGAGTGCCGAAAGGGTTATCGGAACCACCGGCGAAGTTATGGGCTTTATTGGGCCTTAAGGGAGAGAGAGGGAGCAGCCAAGGGCTGGCTGTGCGCCCCCCGCATGGGCCAAGTCTGAATTGGACTAGGGGGAGGGGCGGCGCCCCCTCCTTCCTTCTCCTTCCCCTCTCCTTCCTTCTTCTCCTAGTAGGACTAGGAAAAGGGGGAATCCAACTCCTACTGGGAGTAGGATTGCCCCCCTTGGGCGCTCCCTATAGAGTCGGCCGGCCTCCCCCTTGCTCCTTTATATACGGGGGCAGGGGCACCCTAGAACACACAAATTGACAATTGTTTTAGCCGTGTGCGATGCTGATACGTCTCCAATGTATCTATAATTTTTTATTGTTCCATGCTATTATATTATCTGTTTTGGATGTTTAATGGGCTTTAATATGCACTTTTATATTATTTTTGGCACTAACCTATTAATCGGAGGCCCAGTGCCAGTATCTGTTTTTTTTTGCCTATTTCAGTGTTTCGCAGAAAAGGAATATCAAATGGAACAAAACTTTCGCGAGGATCTTTCTTGGAACAAACGCAATCTAGGAGACTTGGAGTGGAAGTGATACGTCTCCAACGTATCTACAATTTTTGATTGTTCCATGCTATTATATTATCTATTTTGGATGTTTGATGGGCTTTAATATGCACTTTTATATTATTTTTAGGACTAACCTATTAACCGAAGGCCCAGTGCAAATTGTTGTTTTCTTGCCTATTTCAGTGTTTCGCAGAAAAGGAATATCAAACGGAATCCAAATGGAACGTAACCTTCGCGAGGATCTTTTTTGGAACAAATGCAATCCAGGAGACTTGGAGTGGAGGTCAAGGAAGCAACGAGGCCACGAGGTAGGGCAGCGCGCCCAGGGGGTAGGCGCACCCCCACCCTCATGGGCCCCACGGAGCTCCACTGACCTACTTCTTTCGTCTATGTATACTCCTATACCCTGAAAACATCCGGGGGAGCCACGAAACCATGTTTTCACCGCCGCAACCTTCTGTACCCGTGAGATCCCATCTAGGGACCTTTGCCGGTGTTCTATCGGAGGGGGATTCGATCACGGAGGGCTTCTACATCAACACCATAGCCTCTCCGATGATGTGTGAGTAGTTTACCACAGACCTTCGGGTCCATAGTTATTAGCTAGATGGCTTCTTCTCTCTCTTTGGTTCTCAATACAAAGTTCTCCTTGATGTTCTTGGAGATCTATTCGATGTAATACTTTTTGCGGTGTGTTTGCCGAGATCCGATGAATTGTGGGTTTATGATCAAGATTATCTATGAACAACATTTGATTCTTCTCCGAATTCTTATATGCATGATTTGATATCTTTGCAAGTCTCTTTGAATTATCAGTTTGGTTTGGCCTACTAGATTGATCTTTCTTGTAATGGGAGAAGTGCTTAGCTTTGGGTTCAATCTTGCGGTGCTCGATCCCATTTACAGAAAGGGAACCGGCACATATTGTATTGTTGCCATCGAGGATAAAAAGATGGGGTTTATATCATATTGCTTGAGTTTATCCCTCTACATCATGTCATCTTGCCTAATGCATACTATGTTCTTATGAACTTAATACTCTAGATGCATGCTGGATATCGGTCGATGTGTGGACTAATAGTAGTAGATGCAGAATCATTTCGGTCTACTTGACACAGACGTGATGCCTATGTTTATGATCATGCCTAGATATTCTCGTAACTATGCACTTTCCCACCGTAATATATGCTATCTTGAGAGAAGCCACTAGTGAAACCTATGGCCCCAGGGTCTATTTTACATCATATTAGTTTCCCGTCAACTTGCCAATGTTCTTTCGCCATTTATTTTGCAATCTTTACTTTCCAATCTATACAACAAAAATACCAAAAATATTTATCCTATTATCTTTATCAGATCTCACTTTTGCAAGTGGTCGTGAAGGGATTGACAACCCCTTTATCGTGTTGGTTGCAAGGTTCTTGATTGTTTGTGTAGGTACTAGGCAACTTGCGTGTAGTCTCCTACTGGATTGATACCTTGGTTCTCAAAAACTGAGGGAAATACTTACGCTACTTCGCTGCATCACCCTTTCCTCTTCAAGGGAAAACCAACGCATGCTCAAGAGGTAGCAAGAAGGATTTCTGGCGCCGTTGTCGGGGAGATCTACACTCAAGTCAAGACATACCAAGTACCCATCAAAAACTCTTATCCCTCGCATTACATTACTTGTCATTCGCCTCTCGTTTTCCTCTCCCCCACTTCACCTATGCTATTTTATTCGCCCTTTTTTTGTTCGTCTCTTTTCGCTTGCCTCTTGTTTGCTTGTGTGTTGGATTGATTATTTGTCATGATGGCTCAAGATAATACTAAATTATGTGACTTTTCCAATACCAATAATAATGATTTTATTAGCACTTTGATTGCTCCTACTACCGATGCTGAATCTTGTGAAATCAATATCGCTTTGTTGAATCTTGTTATGAAAGATCAATTTTCTGGCCTTCCTAGTGAAGATGCCGCTACCCATCTAAACAGGTTCGTTGATTTGTGTGATATGCAAAGGAAGAAAGATGTGGATAATGATATTGTTAAACTGAAGCTATTTCTGTTTTCGCTTAGAGATCGTGCTAAAACTTGGTTCTCTTCTTTGCCTAAAAATAGTATTGATTCATGGAATAAGTGAAAAGATGCTTTTATCTCTAAGTATTTTCCTCCCGCTAAGATCATCTGTCTTAGAAACGATATTATGAATTTTAGGCAACTTGAGCATGAGCATGTTGCACAAGCTTGGGAGAGGATGAAATTAATGATACGTAATAACTACAAAAAAAGACACATCCGTGACATTTTGGGCCGAACGAAATTTTTTTCTATCATACATATGACACTTCTATGACGATAATTGTGACAAAACCCGGTATCATCATAGATGTGGTGGGCTCCTACTTCTATGACAAAAAATCATGACAGAAAATGGGCTTTTCTTCCTGGGCGGGCCGGAGACGCAGCTGCATGACATTCTTTGGGCCGTCCATGACAGAAAAAACAGTGGTAGAAGCAAGGGGGAGGAAAATTTCGGGGAGTTCCCGGTTACGGTGGGACGTCGGGGGCCGAGCGATGCGCGTTTCTCTCGTACACGTACGCGTGTGTGTGCGAGGCGTTGGCTCTAACTGAACCCGAGCGAGGCGTTGGGCTCTAACTGAACCCGAGCGATTGCACTACAGGCTACGCGTTACTAAACCCGAGCGATCGATCGATGGCTGTTAACTGAACCCGATCGAGCGATTCCTTGGCTACTGCTGCTAACTGAAGCCGATCGATGGGATGAACAGTGAGCGTTGCGGGGGGGGTGGATGAACAGTGAGCGGTGGCGTTGCCTCTGGATGAACAGGACCCCCTGGTGTGGTGGAGGGCTGGATGAACAGTAGACGGTGGAGGGGTGCCCATGGAGGGGTGGATGAACAGGACCCCGTGGTGTGGAGGGCAGGATGAACAGTAGACGGTGGAGGGGTGCTCGTGGAGGGGTGGTTGAACAGGACCTCGTGGTGTGGAGGGCTGGATGAACAGTAGACGGTGGAGGGGTGGTTGAACAGTAGCCGGTGGAGTAGCGCGCGGTGGAGGCTGGATGAACAGGAGCCCGTGGAGGATGGAGGAGGTCGACGGTGGATGAATAGTAGCTCATGGAGTCCCGTTTTGCGGTACGTCACACCCCTCCCGATGAACAGGACCCTCGTTTCGACCGTAGCGCTCCAACACAAGTCCGTTTCCTCCGTTTTTCGGTACGCCACACCACTCCCGATCAACATGACCCCCGTTTCCACCGTAGGAGGTCCGTTTCCTCCATTTTGCGGTACGCCACACCCCTCCCGATCAACATGACCCCTGTTTCGACTGTAGGAGGTCCGTTTCCTCCATTTTGCAGTACGCCACACCCCTCCCGATCAACTGGACCCCCGTTTCGACCGTAGGAGGTCCGTTTCCTCCGTTGTGCGGTACGCCAGGCCTTGTTTCCATCGCCTCTTCCGTCCAAGCCCTCCCGATGAACACGACCACGCATTCTGTTCCGACCCATGAACACGACGACGACGCTGTTTCTCTGTTCCAACCCAGCCATGTAGATGAGCCCTCGTCGTATGTATGCGCGAGTAGGCGTTCGAGGCCCCGCCTGTATGTACACGTATGTGGCCATATTTTCTTTCTTGCACCCTGGCCGCTGTACGTACGTGTACATGCTACGTGCACGCCTCTACTACGACACGTGTGCGCCTCTACATCGAACAGTATGTATGTACACGTTCGCGACCAGAATGACAACACTACGTACGCTTCGACCAGGTGGGTCCCGACTGTCAGGCACTTCCTTGCCTGTGAAGATGTAGCTGGTGTGTCCCAGCAGTCAGGGGGCGAATCGTTTTTTTTTGCCCGGACGCACTTCCTTCCGTGCGAAGATGTAGCTGGTGGGTCCCAGCAGTCAGGGGGGCGAATCGTTTTGGTTTTCTTTTTTTTACCCGGATGCACTTCCTTGCGTGCGAAGATGTAGCTGGTGGGTCCCAGCAGTCAGGGGGGCGAATCGTTTTTTTTTGCCCGGACGCACTTCCTTGCGTGCGAAGGTGTAGCTGGTGGGTCCCAGCAGTCACTGGGAAATGTTTTTTTCACGAAATATGGTGGCCCGTCCGGTGGGTCCCTGCTATCAGGTGGAGGAATCATTATTTTCCGCGTAATAAGGAGGCACTTCCTTGCTGCCGCCGTGGACCCAGCTGTCAGCCTCTCCACGTACAGTCCACGTCCGATGGAAGTCGTTCCTTGACCACGTTGACCACGCCGCGCCGAGAGCACCAGGGCGGTGGACGACGGGGAGGCCTAGGAAGGGGACGACGGGGAGCCGGGGAAGACGCGGCAGTGGAAGCCCGCGCGCGCGGAGAGGAGTACGAGGGTTCACTGGTTTGGCTGCGGTGCGAGGCTGCCGTCACCGCAGGGCCTGGCCAGCGGTGGGAATAGTAGGGGCGGTGAGGCCTCCGCGGCAGCACAGCCGGCCACGGGAGACAGGAGCATGCAACACGACCGGTGCTACTTTGGGCGGCTGGAGCAAGAAGACCAGAGGTTGAAGAAGCACTACGGCCGTTGGATGGACATCGTACGGTCAGTGGAGCTAGAATCGTTCATATTGACTAAAGTTGACAAAGGCCCCCGTCCCAGTCAACTTAGTAGGCCCACAAGTCAGCCTCCCACCATGGTGGGTCCCGGCTAGCAGGGGAAGTATTCATTTTTTTGTGCGTAATAAGGAGGCACTTCCGGTGGGTCCGAGCTGACAGCGGGGGGAACGTTTTTTTCGCGAAATACGCTGGCCCGTCTGGTGGGTCCAAGCAGTCAGGGGGAAACGTTTTTTCACGAAATAAGGTGGCACGTCCGGTGGGTCCCTGCTGTAAGGTGGAGGAATAATTATTTTGCGCGTAATAAGGAGGCACTTCCTTGCGGCCGCCTGGACCCAGCTGTCAGCCTCTCCACGTACAGTACTCTTCCGATGAAAGTCGGTCGTTGACCACGTTGACCACGCCGCGCCGAGAGCACCAGGGCGGTGGTCTATACAACGGCGAGGCCTAGGAAGGGGACGACGCGGAGCCGGGGAAGACGTAACAGTGGAAGCCCGCGCGAAGGGAGTACGAGGGTTCACTGGTTCGGCTGCGGTGTGAGGCTGCCGTCGCCGCAGAATAACAGGGGGTGTGGGTGAGTAGAGGGATGGCCTGGCCAGCGGTGGGAGTAGTAGGGGGCGGTGAGGCCTCCGCCGCATCGCAGCCGGCCACGGGAGGCAGGAGCACGAGGCACGACCGGCGCTGGTTTGGGCGGCTGGAGCAAGAAGACCAGAGGTTGAAGAAGCACTACGGCCGTTGGATGGAGATCGTACGGTCACTGGAGCTAGAATCGTGCATATTGACTAAGTTGACAAAGCCCTCCGTCCCCGTCAACTTAGTAGGCCCACAAGTCAGCCTGCCACTATACTGGGTCCCAGCTAACAGGGGGAGTATTCATTTTTTTGTGCGTAATAAGGAGGCACTTCCTTGCGTGCGAAGATATAGCTGGTGGGTCCGAGCTGTCAGCGGCGGTAACGTTTTTTTCGCGAAATACAGAGGCCCTTTCGGTGGGTCCCAGATGTCAGGTGGAGGAATCATTATTTTGCGCGTAATAAGGAGGCATTTCCTTGCGTGCGGCCGTGGACCCAGCTGTCGGCCTCTCCACCTAAAGTCCACTTCAGATGCATGTCGGTCGTTGACCACGTCGACCAGGCCGCGCCGAGAGCACCAGGGCGGTGGACGACGGCGAGGCCTAGGAAGGGAACTACACGGAGGCAGGGAAGACTCGGCAGTTGTTTCCCACGCGGAGGGGAGTACGACTGTACGAGGGTTTACTGGTTCGTCTGCCGTCGCCGGAGAATAACAGCAGGTGTGGGTGAGTAGAGGGATGGCTAGGCCAGCGATGGGAGTACAGTGGGGTGGTGAGGCCTGCGCGGCAGCAGAGCCGGCCGCGGGGAGGAGGGAGCAGGCAGTCCCGCCGGCGCCTGTTTGAGCGGCTGGAGCAGGAAGAGCAGAGATTGAAGAAGCACGACGGCCGTTGGATGGCCATCCAACAGTCACTGCTTGTGCGTCAACTTTTTTTTAGGAAAGCCTCAAATCTGTGGGAAACAGCATACAACCCATCTGCCATTATTTCTAATAATTTACAGCCCATTTGCTAATTATTAAGGTTTGTTTTGGAGCCCATATTCTTTTTGTTAGCATTACAGCCCATATTGTGGCCACGGTTAAAAAATTATACGAAATTTTGCATATTTCGGTGCGGTCCGAACTGTTTTTAATCCCGAAATTTCGACTCACATTCAAACTGATTTTAAAAATAAATGTATATCAATATAAAATCCAACAAATTCTCCACGCATAAAAATTAATGTAATTTAAAATCTCGAAAT
Source organism: Triticum aestivum (assembly GCF_018294505.1). Lineage (NCBI taxonomy): Eukaryota > Viridiplantae > Streptophyta > Magnoliopsida > Poales > Poaceae > Triticum > Triticum aestivum. Next base: position 627,194,786 of record NC_057797.1, read on the forward strand.
GAAAAAAAAGATATTTGAAACTAATTGCCGGTTTGATGTGTTTTAAAAATGTACAGCCCATTTCTCATTACTGATGGGCCATTTTCTCGGCCAGCCGAATGAAAGCTCTCCTCGTCTTGAAAGATTTGCAGCCCAACAGGCCTGACAAAGCAACTTGCTTGGCAAATCACAAAAAAACTGGGGTGTGGCCGTGGACCCAGCTGTCAGCCTCTCCACGTACAGTACTCTTCCGATGGAAGTCGTTCCTTGACCACGTTGACCACGCCGCGTGGAGAGCACCACGGCGGTGGACGACGGCGAGGCCTAGGAAGGGGACGACGCGGCAGTGGAAGCCCATGCGGAGAGGAGTACGAGGGTTCACTGGTTCGGCTGCGGTGTGAGGCTGCCGTCGCCGCAGGGCCTGGCCAGCGGTGGGAATAGTAGGGGGCGGTGAGGCCTCCACGGCAGCACAGCCGGCCACGGGAGGCAGGAGCATGCGGCACGACCGGCGCTGCTTTGGGCGGCTGGGGCAAGAAGACCAGAGGTTGAAGAAGCACTACGGCCGTTGGATGGACATCGTTGACCACGCCGCGCCGAGAGCACCAGGGCGGTGGACGACGGCGAGGCCTACGAAGGGAACGACACGGAGCCGGGGAAGACACGGCAGTGGCTGCCCACGCGGTGGAGAGTACGAGGGTTGACTGGTTCGGCTGCCGTCGCCGGAAAATAACAGGAGGTGTGGGTGAGTAGAGGGATAGACAGGCCAGGGATGCGAGTATGATGGGGCCGTGAGGCCTTCCCGGCAGCACTGCCGGCCACGGGAGGCAGGAGCAGGCGGTTCCGATGGTGCTGGTTTGGGCAGCTGGGGTAGGAGGATCAGAGACTAAAGAAGCACGATTGCCGTTAGATTGACATCTAATGGTCTGACGCTGGTAGAGTCGATTGTTGACTAAGTTTCTTTTTTGATAAACCTTGTGTACGCATGAACTTAGTAGGCCCACAAGTCAGCCTCCAAATCTGTGGCAGACAACATAAAGCCCATTTGCTAGTTTTTATAATTTGCAGCCCATTTGCTAATTTTAAGTAATTTATTACAGCCCATTTTCTGCCTAGGACCACAGTCAAAAAGTCCAACCTTATTTTGCATATTTCGGTGGAGTCCGAACTATTGTAATCCCGAAATGATAAACATTTTTAAGAACTTACTGATTTGCCAAAAAATTCATTTTGTTTTTGTAAGCAAATAAGATGTGGGACAAATTTAGTTGGTTTAAGGGAAAACCAGTGGTAAAAAAATCAGTGCTGGGTGGGAGAAAAATAAAAATAAGGATGTAAATATGAAAAGGGAATTTTATGTGTTTTCAATATAATGATACGTGTATACAAATTAGTAAAACTATAGGTAGAGCTTAGAAAACGGATGTAAGACATGAGTTTCAAGAGGAAAATAGAACTGGGCTGTGTGTTTGATTCAGTAAAAAAACTGCCTGCGGATGTTGTAAGACAAAATATAACTAACGCTGGCGGGCCAGCAGCCAGTAGATACCTGCTGGATCTTTGTGCCCCGTTGTCGTCATGGGCTGGGCCTGTTAAAAACAGAACAACCCTGGCAATCTACAGCCCAGTTGAAACTTGCTCGACCTGAAAAAAACAATATACGTGCTCAATAAACGAGAGAATTCTGCAAGTACAGACTGATAACTGGGATGCAGCACGGATATTGTTTTTTTATCGTGATAATAAGTGCATGCACTTGTTTCGAAAAAATTGGAGAACTGGGAATTCGAACGGCGGGTGCTTATGCTACCCATCAAATAAAAATCAGGTGCCTGAAAATTCGTTTCGAAAAAAATGATTCAGCTTTATATCCACGTCGACCCTCGGCATGATGGTTGGAAGCAAATGCAAGTTCATACCAAAAGATCGTTAACAACAATACCAACTTGCGGACGACAAGGTAGTACAACTACCAATACCAAACTAACTTATAATCTTTTTACTCCTGGCCCTAGTGTTCGTCTGGTAGAAAATCTTGCAGAGGACCAGCTCCCGCTCCTTCTCTTGCTCCAGGTCCCCGAGGTGGTACTGGTGCATCACCCAGTTGGTCCTCTGCTGGTCGAAGTTCTTGTTGGTGTGCAGCACCAGAACCTTTTTTGCTGCCCGTCTGCCGGCCGTTGACCATCACCGGCAAGGTATTGCCGGTCTTGTGCCACATCGCGTGCATGCCGCACTCCGACTGTATCTTGCGACGCGTCCACGCGCCCCTTTTGAACGCCCTGGAATTGCGCTGGAAGAAATGCTTCCTTAGGCCACTCAGTGTGATACCTGCAGTATTGTGGAATACAGGTTTTAGTGTACCTAGTTGGCATTTTCATAACATCTTTGGCATGTTGCAGTCACTTGTTTCACTTTTTATTAACTGTCAAATTGTAATTGCTTCACCAGGTCTGCGTGTAAAAAGAAAAATAGAGCTATAAACAAAGGAATATGTTTGTGCAAGTAGACGGCCGATCGGTGTCTTACCTGGAAGTTTCTCAGGTTGGGTGTAACATATGCCGTGCTCGCTGTCGATGGTTGGTATGAACAAATCGATGAGAGACTGAAATCTCGCGCTGTCAGCACTCACTTTGGCCTCAAGTTTCTCAGGTTGGGCCAATCCTTCTTCGACTTGCATCGGTAATTCCAGAATACCCGAACACGCCGCCGGGATTCTTGTGTCACCTCACGCGCAGCGTGTTGTCACGTCAATTCAATGTGTGGACATGATGAATAATTTGACCGACGTATACTAGTACTGCTACTGTACTACTTACTAGTCGTATTTAGTGTCACAATTTATACATAGGTTTAACTAACAAGTACGCACTTGAAGCCTAACTGATATATGTATATATATATGGCTTCTGCACAGCATCTCCATCATCATTATCAGTACATCCTACGCAGGTGAGTTAGGATGCACTTGATCCCAGGAAGGTATCTATCCTTCAAACCAGAGGAGTGCTTCAAACTAACAACAGTACATAATATCCAACAAAAGAGGGTCGTGCTACAGCAGCAGAATACATGGCTCAGTCTAGATATCAGCACGAATCAAGTTGTGCATATTTGCTGTTGGCATGAACCACATCGCCGCATGTCGGGTTTGCAAAAGCCATCCATCGCATGGAAGCTTGATGCCTTTCACACACTGAAGATTATCTGGCAACAAGCTGTGTCGACGAATCTCTGGATATGGTGATTCATGAAACCCATGGTATGATGTGTAAACACAGCCCCCCCTCGCGAATGGAAGTTGCATAGCACAGTAATCATCGCCGGTGATATGATCGATGATTGGTTGGATGATCGGATAATTGAGCCCGAGGAACAAGGAGTGGTTGCCGAGGCTGTAAACCCGCCTCCAGTTGAATACGCCTGGCCCAACGGAGCTGGGATCTTTCTCGAACACGAAGCACCATAGCCATCAATGTCACGAACGCCCCACGCATTGTACTGCATGTGGTTTGATGTAATGGTTTGGTCAATTTGGTACGTGCGAATGAGCATCAAATGACCGCCGTCAGCTGAACGAGCGATAAACCACCACCCATCGGCTGGTATGATTCCAGGTCCTGGAATCATGAAGGCCAGCGCATTTGCGTCTGCTGCAACAATTCAAATTGGAGACCAAAAGGACAAAAATAAACAATCATGTTCAGAGTATGTGTGGAATTAAGATTATTATAACAGTGACACATATCATAGACAGAGAATTGCAATGCCGTGGTCATTATCATACCCCAAGTTAAAAAAATAAGCCAATGGCTTTCATATTCTAGCAATATGTCATGGTTCAAACATCATGTAACAATGAGAGGAAAACAGCTATGACAGCGCCTACTCATATTCTACCATAGCACTTACTACTACTGTTCTCATATCAACTCTAAGCAATAACATGTCAAGGGGCACCACGGCAACCTCAGTAGGATCGTCAAGTCGGTGTCTGGGCCACCTGCGAGGATCGGGCATCAGCAAGCAGGGTGTCTTGAAAAGAGCCGGCTAGTTGCAGACGAGTAGACGGTACAAAGACACCGAGCATGCGGCCAGACGGACGGTGCTGAGTAGGTCCATACGACTACAGATCTGCTCCAAGAGAACATCGGGGAGGGAATTCCAATCGCGGCTCTGCGTGTCAGTCGGTTCTGCCATTGGGGTTTTCGGTGCCTGCGAGCCAGCGGGGAAGTGGATTCGGGCGGGCGAGCGAAGAAGCTTCTCCTCGTGTGGCCGAGCAGTGAGCGGGGGGATATGGTACGCGCGAGCTACCAAGGAAGATGGCGCGGGCGGGCGAGCAGTGAGCGGGGGTAAATGGTGTGCGGCCGACGATGTGGAAGAGAGGAGGAAGAAGAGAGGAGGAAGAAGAGTGGAAGACGGGGAAGAAAGTGCATTCAATCTCAATTCTACTAGTACTACTACCAGGATATACCGTCCTTCGGAGTGTAAATAGTTACACCGATGACATGTGGGTCTACCACAACAGGGCCCATATGTCAGTTAATGGAGGACAGAGGTGCGTAGGCGTATTTGCGGAAGCATGCTCTACTGGCAAACATGATGGCAGTACTGGGTAAGGCTGATTTAGTAACACCAACATGCTGGTTCAGCTTATTAATTATGTGTCCCATCTGCTGCAGCGTGTATTGTCACTTCACTACGAAGACTAGTTGAATAGTTCTCTCTGACCGAGATGGGGAATAAATGGATCGCCAGGACTTCCTTTCTATAGTATCCCTATGCCTCTATGCTCACTTCACTCATTTTGCTCCGTACCTAGTCACTTGTTGAAATCCGTAGAAAGACAAATACTCCGTATTTGAGAACAAAGGGAGGCTTTTACTCCGTACTACTCCCTCCGTTCCAAAATAGATGACTCAACTTTGTACTATATTTGGGAACAGATGGAGTACCACCATATGGATGGAACATAGGAAGCTTGAAATATGAACATGTCAATGGGAGGGAGTAAGCCCCATGCATGCATGCAACATGCAATACTCACACGTACACATGGACGCACGCAACACTCACGCACCCATGCGGCACACAACACACGACGCAACACACACGCTCACGCTCAAGTGCTCAACCTACTCCCTACGTCCGTGAAAGACTGTACATTTAGAGATTAACACATTGACTAGGGCATAATTAACGCCCAAAAGTAGCAGACTTATGTGTGCATGCGATCATTGAGATAAGAAGATTAAATGAAGGCTGTTGCATGCTGTAATTAAGGATAGACATGTAGCCTATACCTACAGCACAAGTTGGTGCATTAGTCAATCAATATCGATTTAGTAGATTAAAGGCTAAATGCATTGGAAGTGTAGATGTACATCATGTAGTACACTCTTTGTTGGAAGACCGAGGGAGGACACGTGCATGCACTCACATACACAGCCAGGGCGGTTCGCACGAAAGGGTTGGACTTGTGTCGCGCCTGCGTAAAGTTTTGTTTAACTGATTTCTTTGCTCTGCCAACTGACAGGTGGGACCCAGAAACCAGGTGACAATTTAACCAGTCAACAAAGTGCCACGTCGACTATGTGGCCGGTCAGTAGGGTGCAATACGGTGCTCTACGATGAGCTAGTGATCGCATAATCGCCGCAAAACTATATATAGTGACCGTAAAGAGCGTACTGTTACATACGTTGACCGCCAGTGTATTTTTCTCGTTTCAAATTAAGCCATATTAATCGGAAAGGACGCAGTATGGACTACTACTACTAGTACTAGTACTGCTTTGATGTGTCCCGTCAACTCGCCGAACGAGGAGAAGCTTGCTTACTACGCCTCTCCCTCGCCCACGCGCGCGGTGGTTCGCAGGACGAGGAGAGGGTTTTGACTACAGCGCCCTCTCCCTCTCCCTCGCCCTCGCCCTCGCGGTGGACGTGCAGCAGTTCAATCGGTGTCAGATTGCCAGAAGCATATTGTACTGTAGTATCATCATTGTTGGACCTTCCGAAGAGGCGAAGAGCCAAGTGCAAGGTTCACACGAGTACGAACTGTTGAACCTCCCGAAGAGGCAAAGAGCCAAGCGCAAGGTTTTATAGGAGTTGTCGTCCTAGTAGGAGTGTACTAGTACAACTATAGCGAACGATGCTACTGTATGATGCCGCCACGTCACGTATATCCAAAGTTGTGCCACCTTTTTTTCTCAAAGAGCATGTTGGAGCCCGTGCAACAACCACACATGTTGCGCGTAGACATAACACATTTACTAGTAATAAATTCTAAAGGACAAATGCAAGTATGCCACACAAGTTCATCTCCAACTCATGTGATAAATTTGTGCACGACTAGTCTACATATATTCACAGCGCTACCGTTCACAATTACCGTACTCCACTTACACGTTATAGATGGGCTACATGTCCTCCTCCAGGTTCCAGTCCCAGGTGTTCTTCATGGATGGCACGATCCATAGCAGTGGGCAACGGGAATCATTGTCGCAACTTTCTAGTCCGGTTCCACACGATGGAGACTCATCCAAGCTGAAGCGGCATAAATCAGGGATAGCGTGTCCCAGCATGTCGTTCATCCGGCGGTGCGCACTGAAGACACAACCATGCTTCATGAACGGCAGGCCTTCCGTGTCGTGCACGGAAGGTGGCATCCGCTTCACAATGGGGTAGTTGTCCCCGATGAAAAGCGAGTACTCTCCAAGAGTGTTCCTCGGCACCCACGTAGCATCACGGGGGTCGAACTCGGCGCCGTTCATCTGGTACACGCGGCATCCCAGATCTGGACACATGGTGACGTACATAGTCAAGCTCCATGCATAATAATGTTGTGCTCAAATGTGGCGGTCAGTAATACTGTGCAGCAAATAGTACTACTCCGGTATAGAGGAAGTAAAATAACCGGCTTATTATATATAGCCACTCTTGGCTACATGGATGAGATAGTAAGACATGGAAAAACAAAAATGGTGGCAGCTAGTGGGTTCAAGTCTTCAAGGGCCTAGCTAGCTATACGCGTCCTCCAAGGTAAAAAGTACTCCTACTAGTACTACAAAGTATACTACTAGTACAACAATGAAAGAGAAGGCGAGAGGGTTAAAAAATGGAATACCTGGGTAGATGGTGACGGTCCGATCGTGGTAGATTATGTGACCATGTTGCACATCAGTGGTACCATGGGTAACGACTGCTAAGATAGTTGATCCCAATATGCCAAAGTCAGCTACAAGGTTCCAGGTTAGACCAAATCGCGGATGCAAATGCACATCCAGGATCGGCGATCTTATTTTGATCGGGGGATGACTGGTCCCTGCAAAATAATGGAGTACCGTTAGGGATGCAAATGATGGTTTGTGCATTCCGTTTGTAATCTCCCGTACCGTAGGATGTCAACCAGATGAAACAAGTCCCCTGGCTTGTCACCGCGAAGATGCGGCCTAGATGGCGCACGACGTCTTCGAACGTGTAGGGGTACAAATCTGCCGCCGCCAACATGCGCCAGCCTCTGCCGTTACTGCCTCCTGCATTGATGGCAATCCTTATGTCGAACACCGCGATGAGATAGTAATCGTCGTAGCCGCGTCGCTTTGTCGGCGGGTCCGCAATTGCTATCTTCTTCAATCTCATGTAGGCATCATCATACGTATTCTTGCCCAGCCAGTCCGGAAGGCCGATCCCAATGGTGGAGAAGGGGTCTACCGGAACGGCCGCACTGCTGTGGATGTTGTGCAAAATCATGGTGGTATCCGGCCGGAGGTATGCAAGCCAATCTTCGTTGGCACCGACCCAGACCTATATATAAGACGGTGGGCAGCGGAGAAATTACGGGATGGAAATGGAATAACTAAGTACTACATGATCAAACTCCATTACTGACCTGCTCATCGGACAAAATCCGACTACCTCTCAACGTCGTCAACTCTAGCGGAGTCAACGTGCAACCATGGCCAGGGAGCGGTGGACTGTTCGAAGAATTGTCCCATAGAAGAACCTTCTCCTCGAGGACGCATGGAAGACCAACAAGCATGGCCTTTTCCCAAGCCTGTTTAAGCAGCGTCTTGAAAAAGTTGGTGCAGGAAGCACCGAGTCTTGCGGCGGTGAGGACGTCGGAGCGGCGTGCGATTTCTCCCAGAGAATCGTCGTCCAAGGTCTCCCAGCCCCGACGAGGAGGAGAACCGCCTGGCGAATCCATGGGAGCAGCAACGAACTGCCTTCTCTTCGGGGGGAGGGGAGCTGGTGAGGAGGAGATAAGAGCGTAGTAACCGCAGGGCCTCGTCCCTTCCAACTGTAGATCGTTCCTCAGCGAAGGGGGTGAGGCTATTATTTACTACTCTAAATAATAGCACTAGTAAATAGCATAGTAAATTTTTGGCACTAGGTAGTAGTTTTTGGTACCATGTAGTACTAGTACTAGCATTATGGAACGTTATGGGATTGCATTATACTGTAAATAATAGCACTAGTAAGAAATTTTTGGCACTAGGTAGTAGTTTTTGGCATGGATTAAGAAATTTTGGGTATGTTTTTGCCATTTTTTGTACACGCCAACTAGTGTCAAAAAACATCGTACATTATGTGACAGAGGAGTACGTACTCGTACTGTAGCAGTACTAGTACTACTTTTCTCAACTACTCCTCAAAAAAGCACCCAATTAATGCTCTTGTTTTCCTCAAAAAAGTATGTTTACCAATGCATTAATTGCAATGCATGCATGCATAAATTACATTCATTGGTCAATTTTCTCTTAATACTTGCATGCAATGATTTAATGCACCTTGGAATCTGAACATGTGATGGGAAACAACCAAATTGAGCCTTATAAAATGGAAAAACTAAAATTTTGAGATGAGCCCTATAAACCGGAAAGGAGGGAGTATTGTACTTCTAGTCTAGTCTTGTATAGTGCACCAGTTTTGAACTCTTGAATCTCAGGGCCAAGGAGCTACAGTTGGAAGTGGAGGGTACTACTGTTCTCTAGAACCATCGCTGTACTATCAATGCAGGGGAAGTACACCTCGGTAGTGGCCTAGTGGGTACTCTCGGTGCTCTATTCAGCCGCTCCTCTCACGTAGCTGGCCTACTCAGCTGCTCCTCTCACGCACACACTAGCAGCCTGTTTATCAGCGATGGTTACTGCGGGGACGGAACATTTGAGTTATTTGATACAGCGAGACTAGGCTTTTCGCTTCCATTTGTGGAGGTGTAATGGATCTTGTCGAACTATGTTAGTAGTTCCTTCTTTATGAATGAGATGAAGCAAAGCTTTTGCCTCCGTTTCAAAAAAACACGTCAAGAGGAATTTCTTTTATAGTAGAGCCGATAATGGAGTGAAGTCCATGCAAGCAACGCCACAAGCTACAGAGTAGTAGTAGAGCACTTTACGTACAAAGCCATATTGCACAGTTCCCAATGCCCCGCCAGGCTTTTCTGGCTCCTCATGCTTAATTGGGAGGCGCTAGTTTAAATATGCTACTAACTAGAAGCTGCAAGCGAGGTGCGGCTAGGGCGAGCACGCGAGCCACGGGATGCTGGGTAGGAAAACCCGTTCACGTGGCTAGGCTGTCCAGACTCCAGTGCACCCAGATTGTGGGGCCGCACGTCCATTTGACTTCAAAACTCAAAGTACCCATGTAAAATATTGGCTCGCAGCGAAGTGTAGTACTCTCTCCATTCCGAATTACTTGTCGCAGGTATGGATGTATCTAGATGTATTTTAGTTCCTGATACATCCATTTCTGTGATGTATCTAGATAGTATACTATTTAAAAAAAAGGCCGCTGTGCGTTCGGCCGGGATCAAACCCACAAAACAAGGTATACACTCCCATGACCACTAGTTGTACTCGTTCGAGTACAACGCAACCTAGAATCGCCTTTTGTCGCTAGTAGTATGTACATTGTTCCTTACAAGAAACCCCTAAGAGCATGGTTAATAGTATAGCCAGCTGCTGACTGTAAGCCAGTGCCATGTCATCTACAGCCCATCTTATAGCCAACATGTAGTAGTAGTTTATTTCTTATAGCCCACTGACTCAGCTCTATTGTACTTGCTCTAATAATGCAAGAAACCACTAAAATGCCAAGAAACTACTACCACTTGCATACGTGGCAGACTTAAGATAAGACTACCTTATCAACCATTGTACTCCTCTTACCAACAAAAATCCTCGAGTGACCTCCTACCTCCGGCCCGTCCACCTAGTCATCCTCGGCCATGGGACGCAGCTACCGCCACCGGCAGAAGGCGAGGTCAAAACCGCCGGCGGTGGGGATCCCATGTTGCGGCAGCCCGGATGCCAGCTCCGTCTGGCACTCACGGCCGCTGGCTAGCCAAGATAGCTCTGTCCAGCTGCTTGTCTGCAAGGTTTGCTAGCTAGATTGGCACGGAAGTGCGGCGGCTTGCTCGCGTGTGCCGCACTAAGGCCAGCCATCTGGCTCGAGCGAAGGCCAGCGCGACGGCTTGCTCGCTTGTGAGTCACGCTCGGGCCAGCCTACCAGCCCGTGCGGAGGCCAGCGCGGCGTCCGGCCCGTCCAGCGGAGCGGCGGCCAACTCGCTCATCACCGGCGCCACCGGCGAACACGCATCAGTACTGTTTGAAGTAATGTTCAGGAAAAATAATGATTTGAGGGGGAATAACAGGATAGAAGGTCAGATGTGGGTCCCTCGTGTCAACCGTCAAACAAAATGTGTTGGTTTAAGCTGCCTCGTCAGCACGGACATGTGGGCCAACCCTGTCATAAATGGGTTAAAGCGAACCTAATCGGTAGGAGTACTAGGTAGTTTTTGGCGTGGATTAAGAAATTTTGGGTATGTTTTTTCTATTTTTTGTACAATAGATTCCTCCTAGGGCTGGTTGAAAGTGTTAGTTTTTTGTTAAATACTCTACATATTGTAAGTAGGAGTGAAAGTTAAGCTTTGGAAGCCAATAAGCAAGGCTAGTTACATAGTGCATATGTGTACATGATTGAAAGTAAATATCAACCATGAGTGACTAATATCTTGATGGAAAACTTGAAACTATGGAACACTAGGAAAACAAATGCATGGTTGGAAATACTAGCAATGTTCATGTCCGTTGCAATGAATCACAATTAGAATAATACTTATTCACAAACTTGGTACAAAACACTCTAATGTAGTATCGTGTAGGAGTACTAGCAAGATCCGTGCATTGCACGGAACATCAAGATGCATTGCACTCTAATGTGTCCTCGTGTGGCCCAGCAGTGAGCGGGGGGATATGGTACGCACGAGCTACCAAGGAAGATGGTGTTGGCGGGCGAGCAGTGAGCGGGGGTAAATGGTGTGCGGCCGACGATGTGGAAGAGAGGAGGAAGAAGAAGAGAGGAGTAAGAAAAGTGGAAGACGGGGAAGAAAGTGCATTCAATCTCAATTCTACTAGTACTACTACCAGGATATACCGTCCTTCGGAGTGTAAATAGTTACACCGATGACATGTGGGTCTACCACAATAGGGCCCATATGTCAGTTAATGGAGGACAGAGGTGTGTAGGCGTATTTGCGGAAGCATGCTCTACTGGCAAACATGATGGCAGTACTGGGTAAGGCTGATTTAGTAACATCAACACGCTGGTTCAGCTTATTAATTACGTGTCCCATCTGCTGCAGCATCTATTGTCACTTCACTGTGAAGACTAGTTGAATAGTTCTCTCTGACCGAGATGGGGAATAAATGGATCACGAGGACTTCCTTTCTACAGTATCCCTATGCCTCTACACTCACTTCACTCATTTTGCTCCGTACCTAGTCACTTGTTGAAATCTATAGAAAGACAAATACTCCGTATTTGAGAACAGAGGGAGGCTTTTACTCCGTACTACTCCCTCTGTTCCAAAATAGATGACTCAACTTTGTACTATATTTGGGAACAGAGGGAGTATCACCATATGGAGGGAACAGAGGAAGCTTGAAATACGAACATGTCAATGGGAGGGAGTAAGCCCCATGCATGCATGCATGCATGCAACATGCAACACTCACACGTACACATGGACGCACGCAACACTCACGCACCCATGCGGTACACAGCACACGACGCAACACACATGCTCACGCTCAAGTGCTCAACCTACTCCCTACGTCCGTGAAAGACTGTACATTTAGAGATTTACACATTGACCAGGGCATAATTAACGCCCAAAAGTAGCAGACTTATGTGTGCATGCGACCATTGAGATAAGAATATTAAATGAAGGCCGTTGCATGTTGTAATTAAGGATAGACATGTAGCCTATACCTACAGCACAAGTTGGTGCATTAGTCAATCAATATCGATTTAGTAGATTAAAGGCTAAATGCATTGGAAGTGTAGATGTACATCATGTAGTACACTCTTTGTTGGAAGACCGAGGGAGGACACGTGCATGCACTCACATACACAGCCAGGGCGGTTCGCGCGCAAGGGTTGGACTCGTGTCGCGCCTGCGTAAAGTTTTGTTTAACTGATTTCTTTGCTCTGCCAACTGATAGGTGGGACTCAGAAACCAGGTGACAATTTAACTAGTCAACAAAGTGCCACGTCGACTATGTGGCCGGTCAGTAGGGTGCAATACGGTGCTCTAGGATGAGCTAGTGATCGCATAATCGCCGCAAAACTATATATAGTGACCGTAAAGAGCGTACCGTTACATACGTTGACCGCCAGTGTATTTTTCTCGTTTCAAATTAAGCCATATTAATCGGAAAGGACGCAGTATGGACTAGTACTAGTAGTACTATTACTGCTTTGATGTGTCCCGTCAACTCGCCGAACAAGGAGAAGCTTGCTTACTACGCCTCTCCCTCGCCCACGCGCGCGGTGGTTTGCAAGACGAGGAGAGGGTTTTGACTACAGCGCCCTCTCCCTCTCCCTCGCCCTTGCCCTCGCGGTGGGCGTGCTGCAGTTCAATCGGTGTCAGATTGCCAGAAGCATATTGTACTGTAGTATCATCATTGTTGGACCTTTCGAAGAGGCGAAGAGCCAAGTGCAAGGTTCACACGAGTACGAACTGTTGAACCTCCCGAGGAGGCAAAGAGATAAGCGCAAGGTTTTATAGGAGTTGTCGTCCTAGTAGGAGTGTACTAGTACAACTATAGCGAACGATGCTACTGTATGATGCCGCCACGTCATGTATATCCAAAGTTGTGCCACCTTTTTTTCTCAAAGAGCATGTTGGAGCCCGTGCAACAACCACACAAGTTGCACATAGACATAACACATTTACTAGTAATAAATTCTAAAGGACAAATGCAAGTATGCCACACAAGTTCATCACCAACTCATGTGATAAATTTGTGCACTACTAGTCTACATATATTCACAGCGCTACCGTTCACAATTACCGTACTCCACTTACACGTTATAGATGGGCTACATGTCCTCCTCCAGGTTCCAATCCCAGGTGTTCTTCATGGATGGCACGATCCATAGCGGTGGGCAACGGGAATCATTGTCGCAGCTTTCTAGTCCGGTTCCACACAATGGAGACTCATCCAAGCTGAAGCGGCATAAATCAAGGATAGCGTGTCCCAACATGTCGTTCATCCGGCGGTGCGCACTGAAGACACAACCATGCTTCATGAACGGCAAGCCTTTCGTGTCGTGCACGGAACGTGGCATCCACTTCACAATGGGGTAGCTGTCCCCGATGAAAAGCGAGTACTCTCCAAGAGTGTTCCTCAGCACCCACGTAGCATCACGGGGGTCGAACTCGGCGCCGTTCATCTGGTACACGCGGCATCCCAGATCTGGACACATGGTGACGTACATAGTCAAGGTCCATGCATAATAATGTTGTGCTCAAATGTGGCGGTCAGTAATACTGTGCAGCAAATAGTACTACTCCGGTATAGAGGAAGTAAAATAACCGGCTTATTATATATAGCCACTCTTGGCTACATGGATGAGATAGTAAGACATGGAAAAACAAAAATGGTGGCAGCTAGTGGGTTCAAGTCTTCAAGGGCCTAGCTAGCTATACGCGTCCTCCAAGGTAAAAAGTACTCCTACTAGTACTACAAAGTATACTACTAGTACAACAATGAAAGAGAAGGCGAGAGGGTTAAAATGGAATACCTGGGTAGATGGTGACGGTCCGATCGTGGTAGATTATGTGACCATGTTGCACATCAGTGGTACCATGGGTAACGACTGCTAAGATAGTTGATCCCAATATGCCAAAGTCAGCTACAAGGTTCTAGGTTAGACCAAATCGCGGATGCAAATGCACATCCAGGATTGGCTATCTTATTTTGATCGGGGGATGACTGGTCCCTGTAAAATAATGGAGTACCATTAGGGATGCAAATGATGGTTTGTGCATTCCGTTTGTAATCTCCCGTACCGTAGGATGTCAACCAGATGAAACAAGTCCCCTGGCTTGTCACCGCGAAGATGTGGCCTAGATGGCGCACGGTGTCTTCGAACGTGTAAGGGTACAAATGTGCCGCAGCCAACATGCGCCAGCCTCTGCCATTACTGCCTCCTGCATTGATGGCAATCCTTATGTCGAACACCGCGATGAGATAGTAATCGTCGTAGCCGCGTCGCTTTGTCGGCGGGTCCACAATTGCTATCTTCTTCAATCTCACGTAGGCATCATCATACGTATTCTTGCCCAGCCAGTCCGGAAGGTCGATCCCAATAGTGGAGAAGGGGTCTACCAGAACGGCCGCACTGCTGTGGATGTTGTGCAAAATCATGGTGGTATCCGGCCGAAGGTATGCAAGCCAATCTTTGTTGGCACCGACCCAGACCTATATATAAGATGGTGGGCAGCGGAGAAATTACGGGATGGAAATGGAATAACTAAGTACTACATGATCAAACTCCATTACTGACCTGTTCATCGGACAAAATCCGACTACCTCTCAACGTCGTCAACTCTAGCTGAGTCAACGTGCAACCATGGCCAGGGAGCGGTGGACTGTTCGAAGAATTGTCCCATAGAAGAACCTTCTCCTCGAGGACGCATGGAAGACCAACAAGCATGGCCTTTTCCCAAGCTTGTTTAAGCTGCGTCTTGAAAAAGTTGGTGTAGGAAGCACCGAGTCTTGCGGCGGTGAGGACGTCGGAGCGGCGTGCGATTTCTCCCAGAGAATCGTCGTCCAAGTTCTCCCAGCCCCGACGAGGAGGAGAACCGCCTGGCGAATCCATGGGAGCAGCGACGAACTGCCTTCTCTTCGGGGGGAGGGGAACTGGTGAGGAGGAGATAAGAGCGTAGTAACCGCAGGGTGTCGTCCCTTCCAACTGTAGATCGTTCCTTAGCGAAGGGGTGAGGCTATTATTTACTACTCTAAATAATAGCACTAGTAAGAAATTTTTGGCACTAGGTAGTAGTTTTTGGTACCATGGAGTACTAGTACTAGCATTATGGAACGTTATGGGATTGCATTATACTGTAAATAATAGCACTAGTAAGAAATTTTTGGCACTAGGTAGTAGTTTTTGGCGTGGATTAAGAAATTTTGGGTATGTTTTTTCCATTTTTGTACACGCCAACTAGTGTCAAAAACGTCGTACATTATGTGACGGAGGAGTACGTACTCGTACTATAGAAGTACTAGTACTACTTTTCTCAACTACTCCTCAAAAAAGCACCCAATTAATGGTCTTGTTTTCCTCAAAAAAGTATGTTTACCAATGCATTAATTGCAATGCATGCATGCATAAATTACATTAATTGGTCAATTTTCTCTTAATACTTGCATGCAATGATTTAATGCACCTTGGAATCTGAACATGTGATGGGAAACAACCAAATTAAGCCTTATAAAATGGAAAAACTAAAATTTTGAGATGAGCCCTATAAACCGGAAAGGAGGGAGTATTGTACTTCTAGTCTAGTCTTGTATAGTGCACCAGTTTTGAACTCTTGAATCTCAGGGCCAAGGAGCTACAGTTGGAAGTGGAGGGTACTACTGTTCTCTAGAACCATCGATGTACTATCAATGCAGGGGAAGTACACCTGCGTAGTGGCCTAGTGGGTACTCTCAATGCTCTATTCAGGCGCTCCTCTCACGTAGCTGGCCTACTCATCCGCTCCTCTCACGCACACACTAGTAGCCTGTTTATCAGCGACGGTTACTGCGGGGGCAGAACATTTGAGTTATTTGATACAGCGAGACTAGGCTTTTTGCTTCCATTTGTGGAGGTGTAATGGATCTCGTCGAACTTTGTTAGTAGTTCCTTCTTTATGAATGAGATGAAGCAAAGCTTTTGCCTTCGTTTCAAAAAAACATGTCAAGAGGAATTTATTTTATAGTAGAGCCGATGATGGAGTGAAGTCCATGCATGCAACGCCACAAGCTGCAGAGTAGTAGCAGAGCACTTTACGTACAGAGCCATATTGCACAGTTCCCAATGCCCCGCCAGGCTTTTCCGACTCCTCAAGCTTAATTGGGAGGCGCTAGTTTAAATATGCTACTAGCTGGAAGCTGCAAGCGAGGTGCGGCTAGGGCGAGCATGCGAGCCATGGGATGCTAGGAAGGAAAACCAGTTCACGTGGCTAGGCTGTCCAGACTCCAGTGCACCCAGATTGTGGGGCCGCATATCCATTTGACTTCAAAACTCAAAGTACCCGTGTAAAATATTGGCTCGCAACAAAGTGTAGTACTCCCTCCATTCCGAATTACTTGTCGCAGGTATGGATGTATCTAGATGTATTTTAGTTCCTGATACATCCATTTCTATGATGTATCTAGATAGTATACTATTTAAAAAAAGGCCGCCGTGCGTTCGGCCGAGATCGAACCCACAAAACGAGGTATACACTCCCATGACCACTAGTTGTACTCGTTCGAGTACAACGCAACCTAGAATCGCCTTTTGTCGCTAGTAGTATGTACATTGTTCCTTACAAGAAACCCCTAAGAGAATGGTTAATAGTATAGCCAGCTGCTGGCTATAAGACAGTGCCATGTCATCTACAGCCCATCTTATAGCCAACATGTAGTAGTAGTTTATTTCTTATAGCCCGCTGACTCAGCTCTATTGTACTTGCTCTAATAATGCAAGAAACCACTAAAATGCCAAGAAACTACTACCACTTGCATACGTGGCAGACTTAAGATAAGACTACCTTATCAACCATTGTACTCCTCTTACCAACAAAAATCCTCGAGTGACCTCGTACCTCCGGCCCGTCCACCTAGTCATCCTCGGCCATGGGACGCAGCTACCGCCACCGGCAGAAGGCAAGGTCAAAACCGCCGGCGGTGGGGATCCTATGTTGCGGCAGCCCGGATGTCAGCTCTGTCTGGCGCTTGCGGCCGCTAGCTAGCCAAGATAGCTCTGTCCAGCTGCTTGTCTACAAGGTTTGCTAGCTAGATTGGCACGACAGTGCGGCGGCTTGCTCGCGTGCGCCGCGCTAAGGCCAGCCATCTGGCTCGAGCGAAGGCCAGCGCGGCGGCTTGCTCGCTTGTGAGTCACGCTCGGGCCAGCCTGCCAGCCCGTGCGGAGGCCAGCGCGGCGTCCGGCCCGTCCGGCGGAGCGGCGGCCAACTTGCTCATCACCGGCGCCACCGACGAACACGCATCAGTACTGTTTGAAGTAATGTTCAGGAAAAATAATGATTTGAGGGGGAATAACAGGATAGAAGGTCAGATGTGGGTCCCTCGTGTCAACGGTCAAACAAAATGTGTTGGTTTAAGCTGCCTCGTCAGCACGGACATGTGGGCCAACCCTGTCATAAATGGGTTAAAGCGAACCTAATCGGTAGGAGTACTATGTAGTTTTTGGCGTGGACTAAGAAATTTTGGGTATGTTTTTGCTATTTTTTGTACAATAGATTCCTCCTAGGGCTGGTTGAAAGTGGTAGTTTTTTGTTAAATACTCTACATATTGTAAGTAGGAGTGAAAGTTAAGCTTTGGAAGCCAATAAGCAAGGCTAGTTACATAGTGCATATGTGTACATGATTGAAAGTAAATATCAACCATGAGTGACTAATATCTTGATGGAAAACTCGAAACTATGGAACACTAGGAAAACAAATGCATGGTTGGAAATACTAGCAATGTTCATGTCCGTTGCAACGAATCACAATTAGAATAACACTTATTCACAAACTTGGTACAAAACACTCTAATGTAGTCTTGTGTAGGAGTACTAGCAAGGTCCGTGCATTGCACGGAACATCAAGATGCATTTTTTATAAAACACTTGTTGTGATTGACCCTTGCGGGAGTAATCCCATGTGTAAAAACTAATGATATCTCGAGAAATATGAGATAAGGTGAAGAGGAGTGGGGTGTGGTGGTGGTTGGTGGTCGGACTGAGCGGAGGCATGGGGATTGACGACGCCGGCAGCGGCCACCAGGCCACTTTGTTCCAGATGCTTCCTTTATTAATTGCTCAACAATGAGGTTTGTTGGAGATAAGGATGAACGAGGGAAGGCCTTGTCTGCAAATGTGGAGAGGGGTGTAGGTATCTTTTAGTTTAATTTCCATCCATCAGATATAGATCGGACGGTCTATATTGCAAGATGGCACACGTACCATCATCACCAACTCGGTTTTTTATAAGAGAAGAAATATAAGTATGGAGATACAAACGTATTATCGATACTTGCTTCCGTAAACTAGCATCTACATTCTATTCAACGCCTCGACATGTGGGGCCTTAGCACAATGACTTCTCGACTGTGTAAAACAAAGATTTTCCCTTCGCCGACAAGGAGGGGGTGACGGCGGCGCGCTTTTTGGCTTGCTCTAGTCCTAGTAGTCATACTAGGTGGTCTAAGCACGTGTAGATGTATTCTTTTTCACGTCTCGTGTTCGTCGTACTGCCACGACTGTTCATGAATAGATGGTAAGTTATTCACGGGGAAACCCTTATTGAGCGTGGTTGCGAGAGAGAGAGAGAGAGAGAGAGAGAGAGAGAGTGTGTGTGTGCGTGTGTGATATGTTAGAGACTGAGGCAATGATAATAGATTCTTTGTGTCTATGTGTGTGGAGGATAGAGAGAGACATGTACATGGGGATTTGTGTTGTGTAACGTGGAGACACATATACATAATTAGAGAGTGAGTGTGTGAGATACACATGCGGACATGAGGATAGATGAGGATCCAGGTAAATGGGTGTTTGTGCGTGTCTGTTTGTGTTTGTGCACGCGTTTGTGTGTGAGAGGCAGAGAGTGTATGTGGAGTAGAGAGACCACTGATGATGTAAACCTAGTATAAGGGAAGGGGGTGGTGTGACATGTGTAGTAGCGAGATAGCACGTTTGCGGGCGGGGGGAGCAGACTATTTGGAAGAGACATTGAGTGTGTGTGTGGGGGGGGAGAGGGGTGTGAGAGCGAGAGAAAGAGAGAGCTAGCGACGGAGAGAGAGTGAGAGGAAGAGAGGGGGCGAGAGGGGGCGTTTGTGTCCATAAATGGCGTATAGATAGGGAGACAATGTTGATGTTGTCCGAAATTGGCCTATGAACGGGGACGCAAGGGAAGCAAGTCATCGTGTGTGTGATAGGGACTTCATGAGAGATCTAGAATAGATGGTGTAGAGAACAATGTGCGAAATCGAGAACGATTATACATTAGGGAGCTATGCAAAGAGTCACGACATATATGTATATGGGGAAAGAGCTGGGGCGGGTCCGCATGTGGGAGAGATAGAAAGAGGAGAGTGGTGCACAAGGAGACAAAGTGTGCTTGTTTGTAGTGGGGGTGGTGTGTGAGGTGAGTGCGCAAGAACCACATAACTAGGGAGATAGATGTTTGGGGGTGACTTTTTGTGTGTATGGGAAATATACACTCTACATAGTGCGTGTGCTTGGGTAAGAGAGATAGCGGGAGACCTAGAGAGTGAGGGAAGAGATGTGTGCATGCCCGAGAGACAAAGTTATAGAGACCTATGTTGGGGTCCGGACTTTACAAGAGAGAGGGGTGTTAATGTGCTCGTGTGTTGGTGTTTGGGGGAGAGAACGACTTCTCTCTGTGTGTGGGGGGTGACTTTAGATAAAGAGTGAGGTGTCTATATTTGAGGGACTTTAGCGTAATTGAGATATTGTGCACTCATGGTTGGTCAATTTGTTTCAATCTTGTACTATGAGATAACGATACTTTTGAACATGCGTGATATACCTTGATGTACCAGAATTACAAACCTAAGATTGGAATTTTGGAATTTGACTCCGTCATTAGCTTTTGTAATTCATTTAAACGGAGGTACATTTTTAAGCCGGGATTTCGTGATTTCAAATTCATATATCAAACCTAGAGATATACACATACGGGCATGTTCAAACTTTATAATCATCCACTTTATTCATACACATACACATTTTTGCTTTTGTCATCATATGTAGGATAAACACATTTGGAATTTCATTTGAATTGGACTGTATGATGGTATTTGCTTGTAGTAGCTCAATGATCCATATTTGAATTGAATGGACAATCTAAGTTTCGAGTTGGAGACATTGATTTTCAAAACTTGCACTTTTTTGCATGCAAAACAAACAAATTGTCGGCCATGATATCATAGTCGGCCGTACGAGAGCAGAATACTTATAATTTTAGGCGCCAAAAGCTTTCAAACTTCCCGCTCACATCGAAATATCACGTGCCCAAAAGTTTAGCCCTACGATATTCCTGTGTTACCACTGCCACATGAACGGAAAAGGGCTGCTTTGGTAACTCCATTGTTTTCCCCTCTTTGCCCCCAACATTCTTCCTGAGAGCCCCTCCCCTTCCCCTCCCAGACCCCCCCCCCCTCCAACCACGGCAAGCCGCCGAATCTAGTCCTCCGCCGCAGCGGTGGACCTCACACCCCGCCGGATCTACCTTCCGCACCTTTGGAACCCCCAACTGCCAACTCACCACTTCACCAGAGCCGCTTCAGCGACTGGCTTGTCCACCGCTCCAGATCTCCTTGACCGCCATCATGGTTCACCACACCGGATCTGCTTAACCGGCACTCTCGTCCACCACAGCGTAGGCCCTTCACTGACTCCCTCGTCCGCCCCTTCGCTGGCCCTTCATACAAGCCCTCGTCCGCCGCAACAAATCCGCCTCACCGAAAGCACTGTACAACGCGCCCGTCGAAGCCTTCGTCCACTGCACCGGACCCGCTCCACGGACGCCATACTCAACTCCACCGGCCCTGCTTTACCGACGCCGCAGCCTCATCAGGTTATTTTGATTTGTACTCCTTTCAGTTTTTCTCTTTATCGTGCAACTGTTCACTTACCACAGATGAGCTTTCTTGTATGTCAAAAGGAGCCACAACCATAGCACAGGAGCCGCTTCAGCGACGGCGACAGCCGGCCCAAACTCAACCACAACACGAGCACCATCGACGATCCTTAGCTATCAAGTATGACAACGATACCCATACGCCGCCGAGAATCAGGTACTATTATCCAACGGCCGGCGCCTACGTTCACTTTTCTAGCATAAGCAGCGCACCTTTGAATTTCTTCAGGGCATCATTCAGTTTTTCATGAGACGTGTTCACCTGTAGGGCCATACTTCTGGCAATGAACATGTTACATGTGCTAAATTACATACCAGTGCACATATAGTTAATATGCTTTAGTTTTGTTCTGATGCCACCTGTTGGTTCCATCAGATTGCTTAATGTTCTCTATGCTTAATTACACATCAGCAAACTAGCATGTGGTTCCGCTGCTTTTTGTTCGTTTTACCCTACATTTTCTGATGCTAGCTATTACATCACTGCTCCGAGCCTCTGTTCGTTACTTGTTTGTGTGTTCTTGATCTTCCCAAGTTGCATGACTAATTTGATGCTTCTATTAATTATGGAGCTGCCAACCCCATCAAGCAAAATATTTGTTCTTTTGGGGCTGGCACCTCGAACAAGCATAAAAATATAGGGAAGCAGATATACTCCCTCCGATTCTATTTACTCTACGCATAACTCTTGACCCGCATACCAAGGAGGGCACTGGTTTAATTTTTCTGGACTAATTTGCCAACTAATTAGGGTAGAGGCGGATGGGGCGGGGCACAAAAGGAAACTAGCGCTAGGAATCGGCAACGTGCAGACTAATACGAGAAAACTGAGAAAAAGTTATATGCAAAGTAAAAAGAATCGGAGGGAGTATTGTCGTGTATGCACACACCCATCTTTCATTAGTTTAGATGAACCATTGATGATCAATTCGGACCAGTGCATGCGATTAAATTAATTTTACCTAAATAGATGGTGCAGAATAAACTACAATAACTAGATTTGCAACCACGGGATGCTGACGATATCTTCAAAGAACATTGCAACAACAGCTAGGCTTCACAGCAACATATGGTAAGCCAGTGTGTTTTAGTACATGTGAAATGTAATGTGAGTGGGCTGCTTTCTTGGCTTGTGCCCTCAACGTGTAATCCTTCCGAATTACAAATAGTTCAGTTGTCTGCTTTGCTGTATTGCTTGATTCGAATGCTTATTTGTTGTTACGCTATACCTGAGTTGGCCAATATGTCAGCAGTGCCTGTTGTACTATCGTAAAGAAATGCATGCCTATTTCATTTGAGTCCTTAACTTTTCCTCTCAACTTCATCACAAGATTGTCTTCGTAGTTTATATGAGGCCACACTGTTAAGTGCTTTCTCAGATTATTTCAACTGCTTAGATGCCTTGGCAACTTAAATATAGCGGATGTACACTCCCTTTCAACTAGGGATGTTAACTGGGTCCGATTTAATCCCGATTAAAGTCCACTAGTGGTATGATAGTTCAAAAGAGTTTTTGTTTTTTTGAGGAAAATGAACTAGGGAGGTAGAAAAAACTAACTAGATGGGACTAGCAGATTTCGTTTATTTGCCACTTACATCCCTAGTTTCATCTTACCATTTTAATTTCTTTTTGGCTGATGCTGGTTCGAACCATTTAAATATAGTTTGCCATGCTTGGCAATAATTCATCCATCGTTTACCATGTAAGCTTACTGCCTAGATCGTACGATAACTATCTCTTACTGATGTCCAGCGGAAACCTTTCAGGATGCCGTTCACACTAGGACACAATGTACAACCCCAGAATCTATTTGTGGAAGCAGTGCGCCATCCATGTTACCAGATGGTAGCAGTTCAGAGGCAACACCGCCGGAGAGCAGTCTGAGCACAGATATTATAGTGCTTGAGTCTCTACTAGAGGCAGAAAGAGATGGCGTGGCTGCCATGAATGAGGTAATCTTTATCTTGAGGCTGGAAATTATGGAATTAGCGGCACACATTATGCAAGCAACCCAAGAATTGGAGGAAGTAAGAATGTTGCATTTGAAGACGGAGGAGGTCCTGCTGTTTCTACTATCTGAAGCCCAAGATAATCCCGGTTCTTCTTTAGATACCAGTTGAAATTTTCATTAGATTATTGTACTTTCATGTTGTGTCATGTCTCTGAATGGATTATGTTGCAAGACCCCCTATGTTGTCCATGTGTTGTAATGATCCGAATTTTTTAGGCGAGGTAATCCTCAGTACTTGTATGATTGACATAAGGTGAACTGTTTTTCGTGTGAGCATATTGTATTGGATGAAATAACTGTTTGACTCAGAGTGTATCCAACCTACTGAATTCGAAGATAACGGCATTTCTAAATCATAATCATATATAAAGGTGGAATAAATCTTTGTTGTGGTTTTGAAGAAATAGATAACAAAATGTATAATTATCTGTGGATATTCGTAATCGAATACAAATTGGATTTGAATTTAGTTTGCCAGGTCCCAGGGAAAACGTGAATGCTAATTCTCCCAAGTTTTGAACGAAGTGGCTAAACACCCACTATAATTTGTGGGCTGCCCGAAGCAAGTGTTTGTGAGATGGAAATTACTGTCTACCCCTGACACTTGACATCCTTATCGACAGGATTTACACTGCTGTCGATAGGGGTAGACTAGTAACTTCAATCAGATGTGACACGATGGCCTCTGAGCCCATTCAGACACGGTGGGCGCCAAACGTGGGCAGCAAAACACATTTGATTCAAGCTCATCCGAAAGACATGTGTCTCTTCCTCCATTTCCCCATTCATACACGGTGGGCGGCAAAACAAACTCTCCTTGTCCGAAATCGATGTAGGCTTATATTTTAAATAGGGGCAGATGTGTAACTTCCATCAGACGTGACACAACCACACTACCTGTCAGCCCCGTTCATACACCGTGGGCGCCAACCGTGGGCGGCAAAACACCCTCTCCTCGCCCGAAATAGTTACCGGCAAATATTTGGGAGATGTGAGATTACCGTCCTATCCCCAACCGACGGGATGTACGAAATTTTAAACGGGGGATAAGTTCGTAACTTTCCCCCATTTCAGAGAAGCGCATCCCAAAGTTTGAGATCCCCCCGCCCTCCCCTCCATTTCCCCATTCATACACCATCAGCGGCACGACAACCTCCGCACTGCGGCCAGCCTCCTCCGTCCGCCACCCCATCCTCCACCTTGCCGGAGCCGCTACCCCTACCCCGTCGTCCACTGCAAGAGATGGATGTCTCTCATCCACGGCGCTGGACCAGGATCCTTTCATCGCCTCCTCTCGCTTCATCGGCGCTGTCGTCCACCTTGCCGTTGCCGCTCCTACGACCGCCTCATCCACGGCAACAGGATATATCCCCCGACCCGGCCGTCTTCCGTCTAAAGTCTTCTTCCCCGCCGCCGACAGCCATCACACCTGCAGCACCCTCAACGTATCAGCATAGGCCTACACGGCGTCGCAAGAGAGCTGGTACTCTTCCATATGTGCTTAAGTTATTGATCTCACCCAGAAAATAGATCGTAATTTGTTTACTATACTTTTCTTGTCCGTACCAAATCATAGTGGCTAGTTGAAAGCAAACATTGGTTGTGAAGTAGCTTTGTCCGGTTTGCACCTTCAAATCCGCCATGGCACGGGTACTATACTCGTAAAGCTTATGGTTTCCCCCCTTCATATTCACTACCATCATCGTAGGTGCTTAGTGTCGTGCTAGCACTACTCCTCAAGACCTCAACCCAAAGCTTACGTGTTGAAATACGAATCTGATATGATGCTAATATCACTAAAACAGAGAACGTGTAATTGGTCACCTAATGTTCCTATATTCGTTTCGAAAAGCATGTGCGCCACCCACTGGTCCAGCTAGTTCCACTTTCCTGATTTTTCTCTTGATGCTTAGGGTTTTCCCCTTTTATATACTCTACTATGATCTGCGTAGGTGCTTTCTGTCGTACTAGCATTACTCCACCCTTGAAGCTAAACAACACAACACTCAGAATTTGAAAGCTTAGTTGTTCAAATATGATTGTGATATGATACTGATATTAGTTAACCGACACATTTAATTGGTTAGCTAAAGGTCCCACTTGAGTTTCCAAATGCATGTCGCGACATATAGAGAGACAGCATAATTGCATTTCTTTGTCACTTGTTGACCGTACTTTCTTGTCCATACCAAATCTTAGTTGTTATTTCAAAGCAAACATCGGTTGCTAACTACCCTTTGCGCGGTTTGCAGCTTTAGATCCGCCATCCCACTGCCACAGTCAACATTGTACTTATCATGCTTATGTTTTCCCCCATTTTATGATGACCACAATCATCCTACGTGGTTCGTGTCGTAATAGCACTGCTCCACCCATCGAGCTAAACAAGCTTAGTTGTACAAATTCATATCTGATATTATTGCTGATATTAGTAAAACTAAGAGATGTTTAATTGGTTAGCTAAATGTTCCTACTTTAGTTTCGAAATGCATGTGAGCCACATATGGAGAGACCGAAAAGAATAGTATTTCTCTGTGCGCTCTGGTTCATCATGGGTGGCCAACCGACATTGTATTAAAAGACTTGTAATATCTTCAATCTGCTTGCTCTTCTGCTCTTCTTTAAGATGATACTCTTCTCTTGCGGTCAACTGGTCAGGTCGAGTTGTTCTCCCTTAGTATATTTTGAATCTGTCAGGTCAGGTCGACTTGTTCTTCTTTACTATATGTTGAAGCTATCATCTGCGAAGTGTCATCACTTCTGGAGCTCTCATATTTTGAGTAGTAGGCCACATTATATTAATGCACACAACAAATTACAGCATGCATGGCATCTTCTAAAAGAATTGCAGAGATAGCACAAAGGGTTTTACAGGGAGGCAGTATTGGATTAGAATCACTTCTGCATTACAAAGAAAATCTCACTTGTTTTTTATGTTTTCATGCATGTCAGATATTGAACATTATCAAAATGAATATGAGAATGGGCGCACGAGAGGAATATTGCGGAACGATCCACTGGCTATCAAACTTGGCATGGTGGAGGATGTCCTATCTTATTCACCCATCAAGGTGCTTGCTCTAACTTTGCAAAGTTGTATTGGTCGCACATATTTTGCATCTGACCTCTTGCATTACTTCTACTTTGTTACACCATCTGCTTAGTTTAAGCATCATATATGAGTATATGCCATACCTATCCATTTTTTGTACCTATTCCATGTGTCGTCACACTATGTTTTTCCAGTCAGATGTTGTTCTTTCGTAATAGGTGTCCAAAAGGAAGAGGGTGAGTGCAGGTCGTCAAGGAGTACAAACTAGGTATTTGGAAAAGGTAGTGATACCTGTTAAATCAGATAGATCAGCAGCCACAGAAAACACAGGCCCAATTGTACCACACTTTACCCCTACTCCAGTGGCCAAACCCCTATTAGAACTGTTAGGAGCCCAGCGTCAGGTACTGTCTATGATATCAATTCAAAATTTGAACTCCTAAATTTCTGCTTGTGCCTTACCTTCTCTCTCGTATGAAAACTAATTTCAGATGAATCTCCTTGCTCAAAGGATCATACAATCTCAAAACAATAATGGGCTCTGCATTGCTCTTGTTAGTACCTCTCTCCCTTTTGCCTTGTGACGCTGTACTTAATTAATTGCTATTTGATTATGTATCATCAGTCTGCACCTGAGCTTCATTATCCTTTGTTTCTTCCAATATTATTTGATCTATATTTACTCTTTGCAAAATGTAGAATAATGGCAACGCTTATAAAGAATTTTCTTTGGGGAATTTATTGAATTATCCTTCCATCAACATGGAGAAGGGCTTTATCCAGCCCGTGTTAACATGTAATGTAAGTTCATCCTTCTCAAGCCTTCAAACTTTGTTCTAGTATAGATTAGGATAGGCATCATTTCCTCCATTGCTGTTTGCTTTGCTGTTTACATCTGATTGGATGTTTGCAACAACTACCGGTTTCAAATTGTAGTTGTAAAACATGTTCCTTATGCAGAACAGATCCATTTATTTGCTTATATAATTGTGAAACTTGTTACGTGTCTCCTTGTTTCTCTTTCAGACTTGTATCTCTTACGCTAGGCAGAACTTTAGGGAAGATAGTGAGCCAAACCATTTTGAGGACAGAGAGATGACCCCAAGGTCCTGTCTTGATGAAGACAGTGAGTTGAAGCTACTCACCAACAGGTGTGAGACAACCTCTATGCAGTCGCTGCCTCAATCAGTTCGACTTCTTCAGTCTCAACTTAAAGCGGAAAGGCTTGCTTCAGCTCAACTCCGACTTGAAGTCAAAGATGCAATGAAGATGTCAGAGGACTGCCGTGCGCACCATCATGCCTTAAATCTAGTGTTGATGCATCTATCATTGACACAACTGAGGTCTACTCAGCTTCTTCAGCTGTTTGGGGGGGCATACCTGGCCAGGCCTAGTGCCTTCTGAAGTGCTCTCAGTTTTGTATATTCTTTTGTTGGCGCGTTTATTTGCACTGGTGGCGAACTTTGATGCCCAGTGGATGTAATATGTGTGATAGCCGTGATAGCCTAGCGTAAGTTGCTTGCTTATTTATTTCCTTGTTGTCTTGTTTATTTGTTTGCTTCTAGTCATTGCAGTTCTTTTTCCATGGTTTGCTAGTGGCTGCATTAACCTATTTTTTAAAACTAGGCCACAATAACCATGGGCTAATATTTACTGTAGTGACACTGGGCCTCCTACGGGCCGTAGAAACAGTGGGCCTTCTACGGGCCGTAGAAACAATGGACCTTCTACGGGCCGTATCATCAATGGGCCTTATATAGGCAGTATGATCGATGGCCAAACATGGGCCAATAACAGGCCGCATTATGGACGTAAACGGGCTAGAGTTGGAATCGTCCGTTCATGGGCCGACCATAATGGGCCATCGTTAATAGGCCGTATTTGATGACGCTATGAAAATAGCCCAACGTATTAACGGACCACAAACGGGCTGACTGTAACCACGGGCTGAATTTGGCCCACAAGCAGAAAATGACAGTAACGGGCCATAAGTAAACGAATGCTAGAAATGAACCCAAGAATAAATGGGCTCTAAGAAGGCCGAAAGATAACATGGGCTGGAAACGGCCCAACGGAATAACGGGCCGTTAATGGGTATAAAGTGATACACTATTCATCACAGGCCAGTTTCACCACGGGTCGTTAATGGGTGTTAAGTGATACACTGTTCATTACGGGCCAGTTTCACCACGGGCCGTTAGTAGGCCAAGAGTTACATAAGGCCTCATATGGGCCGAAAGACGTCATGGGCCATACATGGGCCAGAAGTGAAAACGGGCTGGAATCATATTGGATGGCCCAGATGACGCTACTGGGCCTAATTCGGATAGGGCGTAACGGGCCTTGGGTTAGCGGGCTGTAAATGGGCTATATTCGAACAGGCCGTTAACAGGCTTTCCATGGGCCGGCCCGCCAGCTTTTGACCAAGTCAAACAGGCCGGCCTTTACACAGGAATGGGCCTCTGTTGGGCCGTCCCACGTGTCAACGTATCATAGGCGCCTATCTGACCCACTGACGAGCTGACACGTGTTTCGTCCGGCCAATAAGAATTTTACACGTGGAAATTTCCCATTGGTAGGGGCTGTTAACGGGTTATCGGATCCAAAACCCGACCCGATAGCTTAACAGTGTTCCGTTACGGTGGATGCCACGTGTCGGTCACCCTTGATGAAAGCACTTCTGTGACGCGTGATTTATCGTCATGGAAGTGGACACTTCCGTGATGATAATTTTGGTAATGTCATGGAACACTTCTACGACAGCACATGTATGACTATCTTGATTCTGTCATAAATTTGTCATGGATGTACATGCATGACAAAAAAAGCAACCTACTGTGACAAACACGTATCATCACGGAAGTGTATTTTTTTCTAGTGAATTGCCCTACACATGGTCTGAATTTATGGATGATTATACAAAACAATTATGCTGGATTGAATTTTGCTTCTAGAAATCTTTTAGATTCGGCCGCGGGAGGCACTTTTATGGAAATCACTTTAGGAGAAGCTACTAAACTCCTAGATAATATTATGGTTAATTATTCTCAATGGCATACCGAGAGATCCACTAGTAAAAAGGTTCATGCGATAGAAGAGATTAATGTTTTGAGTGGAAAGATGGATGAACTTATGAAATTGTTTTCTAATAAGAGTGTTTCTTCTGATCCTAATGATATGCCTTTGTCCACTTTGATTGATAATAATAATGAATCTATGGATGTGAATTTTGTTGGTAGGAACAATTTTGATAACAACGCATATAGAGGAAATTATAATTGTAGGCCGTTTCCTAGTAATTCCTCCAATAATTATGGTAATTCCTACAACAACTCTTATGGAAATTTTAATAAGATGCCCTCCGATTTTGATACTAGTGTTAAAGAATTTATGAATTTGCAAAAGAATTCCAATGCTTTGCTTGAAGAAAAATTGCTTAAGATTGATGAGTTGGCTAGGAACGTGGATAGAATTTCTCTTGATGTTGATTCTTTGAAACGTAGATCTATTCCACCTAAGCATGACATCAATGAGTCTCTCAAAGCCATGAGAATTTCCATTGATGAGTGTAAAAAAAGAACAGCCATGATGTGTGCTAAAAAAGATTGCTTTGTGAAAGTGTGTTCTTCTAGTTTTCATGATAATAAAGATGTAGATCTAAAAGTGGTTGATGTGTCTCCTATTAAATCTTTGTTTTCCAATATGAATCTTTATAAAGATGGGACTGGAGATGAGTCAACTTTAGTTAAAAGGCGTCCCAATCATATGGAGTTTTTAGATCTTGATGCTAAAGTTAATAAAAGTGGGATTGAAGAGGTTAAAACTTTACATAGAAATGAACCCACTATTTTGGATTTCAAGGAATTTAATTATGATAATTGCTCTATGATAGATTGTATTTCCTTGTTGCAATCTGTCTTAAATTCTCCTCATACTTATTATCAAAACAAAGCTTTTACCAAACATATCGTTGATGCTTTAATGCAATCCTATGAGGAAAAGCTTGAATTAGAAGTTTCTATCCCTAGAAAACTTTATGATAACTGGGGACCTACTATTAGAATTAAGATTAAAGATTGATATGACTCCAACGTATCTACTTTTCCAAACACTTTTGCCCTTGTTTTGGACTCTAACTTGCGTGATTTGAATGGAACTAACCCGGACTGACGTTGTTTTCAGCAGAATTGCCATGGTGTTATTTTTGTGCAGAAATAAAAGTTCTCAGAATGACCTGAAAATCAACAAAGATTATTTTTGGAATATATAAAAAATATTGGAAGAAGAATCCACGTCAGGAGGCCCACACCCTGTCCACAAGGGTGGGGGCACGGCCCCCTGCCTCGTGGGCCCCCGAACGCTCCATCGACCTCAACTCCAACTCCATATATTCGTGTTCGGGGAGAAAAAAATCAGAGAGAAGGATTCATCGCGTTTGACGATACGGAGCCGCCACCAAGCCCTAAACTCTCTCGGGAGGCTGATCTGGAGTCCGTTCGGGGCTCCGGAGAGGGGAATCCGTCGCCATCGTCATCATCAACCTTCCCCCATCACCAATTTCATTATGCTCACCGCCATGCGTGAGTAATTCCATCGTAGACTTGCTGGACGGTGATGGGTTGGACGAGATTTATCATGTAATCGAGTTAGTTTTGTTAGGGTTTGATCCCTAGTATCCACTATGTTCTGAGATTGATGTTCTATGACTTTGCTATGCTTATGCTTGTCACTAGGGGCCCGAGTGCCATGATTTCAGATCTGAACCTATTATGTTTTCATGAATATATGTGAGTTCTTGATCCTATCTTCAAGTCTATAGTCACCTACTATGTGTTATGATCCGGCAACCCCAAAGTGACAATAATTGGGACCACTCCCGATGATGACCATAGTTTGAGGAGTTCATGTATTCACTATGTGTTAATGCTTTGGTCCGGTACTCTATTAAAAGGAGGCCTTAATATCCCTTAGTTTCCATAGGACCCCGCTGCCACGGGAGGGTAGGATAAAAGATGTCATGCAAGTTCTTTTCCATAAGCACGTATGACTATATTCGGAATACATGCCTAATTACATTGATAAATTGGAGCTAGTTCTGTGTCACCCTATGTTATAACTGTTGCATGAATAATCGCATCCGGCATAATTCTCCATCACCAATCCAATGCCTACGAGCTTTTCATATATTGTTCTTCGCTTATTTACTTTTCCGTTGCTACTGTCACAATCACTACAAAACCCAAAAATATTACTTTTGCTACCGCTACCACTACTATCATATTACTTGCTACTAAACACTTTGCTGCCAGATATTAAGTTTCCAAGTGTGGTTTGAATTGACAACTCAGGCTGCTAAATAGTTGAGAATTTCTTTGGCTCCCCTTGAGTTGAATCAATAAATTTGGTTGAATACTCTACCCTCGAAAAACTATTGCGATCCCCCTATACTTGTGGGTTATCAAGAACATTTTCTGGCGCCGTTGCGGGGGAGCATAGCTCTATTCTTTGAGTCACTTGGGATTTCTATCTTGCTTAATCATTATGAAGAACTTGAAAGATCAAAGAACCAAGATTTGTCGCTCAACTACGAGGGGAGGTAAGGAACTGCCATCTAGCTCTACACTTGATTCACCTTCTATTTTAAGTAACCTTGCGACATCCTAAACCTGCTTCTGCTATTAATTTCTGATATGTCGCATGTTATTGATGATCCACTTCTGCTATGCATGATACTTATGATGAAACTACTTCTATGCTTGATACTACTGTGCCACTTGGTGAATTTCTTGATGAACAACTTGCTAGGGCTAGAGAGAATGAAATTATTGAAACTGATAATATTGATGAAAGTGATGATGAAGATTCTCCCCATAGATATGAATTGTCTGTTGTGTCTGAGGGTTATGTTATGGATGAAGAAACTGCTAGATACTTTCTTGCCTAGAATGATAGAAGTGATCTTAAGAAACTATTAGCTAAGCTGAAAGAAAATCTCTGAATGCTTGAACAAAATATGATCCTGCTTGTGCTACTTCACCTATCTTTATAACTGATAAGGATTATGATTTCTCTGTTGATCCTGAGATAATTAATTTGGTTGAATCTGATCCTTTTTATGGCTATGAATCTGAAACTGCTGTGGCACATCTTACTAAATTAAATGATATAACTACCCTGTTCAGTAATGATGAGAAAACTCGCTACTATTATATCCTTAAATTATTTCTGTTTTCATTAAAGGGTGATGCTAATATATGGTTTAATTCTCTTAATCCTGGTTGTGTGCGTAGTCCCCGGGATATGATTTACTACTTCTCTGCTAAATATTTCTCCGCTCATAAGAAACAAGCTGTTTTAAGGGAAATATATATTTTTTTGCAAATTGAAGAAGAGAGTCTCCCACAAGCTTGGGGGCGCTTCTCCAATTACTTAATGCTTTGCTTGATCATCCTCTCAAGAAAAATGAAATACTTGATATCTTTTATAATGGACTAACCGATGCTTCTAGAGACCACCTGGATAGTTGTGTTGGTTGTGTTTTCAGGGAAAGAACAGTTGATCAAGCTGAAATTCTATTGAATAATATGTTGACCAATGAAAATAATTGGACACTTCCTGAACCAGCTCCTAAGCCAACTCCGAAGAGAAGGGGTATTCTATTTCTCAGTCCTGAAGATATGCAAGAGGCAAAGAAATCTATGGAAGAAAAATGTATAAAAGCTTAAGATGTTAAGAATTTACCTCATGTTGAAGATATACATGGTCTTAATTCATCACCTATTGAAGAAACACACGGTCTCGATAACCCGACCCAGGTAGTAAAGGTAAATTCTCTCTATAGATTTGATGAAGGTGATATTCCTTGTAATAAGTCTGCTAGCCAATGCTTAGATGAGTTTGATAATTTTACTATTAAACAAGAAAACTTCAATGCTTATGTTGGTAGACAATTGAAACATAATGCTTATATGATTGAACACTTGAGTGATTACATGGCTAGTATTAAAGGTGAACTTAAACTTATTAGTAAACATGCTTCTATGGTTACCACTCAACTAGAACAAGTACTTAAAGCTCAGAATGATTTGCTCAATGAATTGAATAGCAAGAAAAAGACTTTGTTGTTAGAGTTGCAACTAGAGGAGGTAAATGACTCAGGAACCTTTGTATCCTGAGAGCCACCCTAAGAGAATTGAGCAGGATTCTCACAGAAATAAACATTGATGCACCTAGTCCTTCTAAGAGGAATAGAAAGAAAAATGATAGGACTTTGCATGCTTCTAGTGAACCTGTTGTTGACACAACGCTGAGAATCCCAATGATATTTCTATTTCTGATGCTAAAAACACAATCTGGTAATGAACATGAACCTAGTGATAATGTTTAATTGATCATGTTCATGTTGATGCTCAACCTAGCAATAATAATTGATGTAGAAATTGAACATGTTGTTGATCTTGATAACCCACAATCAAGAATCAACGTTATGATAAGAGAGACTTTGTTGCTAGGAAGCACTGGTAAAGAAAGAGAACCCATGGGTTCAGAAAACCCATGCCTTTTCCTTCCTAAACCATCCAAGAAAAAAGGATGATGAGGATTTTGACGCTTTGCTGAAATGATTAGACCTATCTTTTTGCGTATGCGTTTGGACTGGTATGCTTAAAATGAATCCTTATGCTAAGTACATGAAGGATATTGTTACAAATAAGAGAAAGATACCAGAAGCTGAAATTCCACCATGCTTGCTAATTATACTTTTAAGGGTGGAATACCGAAGAAACTTGGAGATCTAGTGGAGTACCAACTATACCATGCTCCATTAAAAGAAATTATGTTAAAACTGCTTTATGTGATCTTGGAGCCGGTGTTAGTGTTATGCCTCTCTCTTTATATCGTAGACTTGATTTGAATAAGTTGACACCTACTGAAATATCTTTGCAAATGGCTGATAAATCAACTGCTATACTGTAACATCCCAAAATTCTAAATTTTGGAATGTTATATTAAATAGATAGTTTTGATTGTTGCTTATTTGTGATGTGTGGAATTGAGTGAAATTTGAAACTTTTCTTTATGAAAGTTAAATGAGAGGGAATAAAAGGACTTCCCCAAAATTTCATTTTACATTTCTGATATCCGTGAATTCAAATTATTTTCAAATATAAAACCCTAGAGAGAAGATAACCTGCCTTCTTCCATTTAAATAAATAAAAAGGGTTTCGAAGAGATTTGAATTTCATTCGGAAAATATTTCCAATTCATAAACTTCATGCAACTCAATGATTTTCATGAGAGAAGATAAAATAACTTCTTCAAATTATATGAAATATGAGTTGGAAGTTTAAAAGGATCAATTTAAAGTCCTTTTGAAAATTATTTTCAATTTGGAGTTATTTGGGTATTATTTAAATTATTTTTCTCCAAAAATAAAATATATGGAAATTAGGGTAAAATGATCCCCTACGTCAGAAAATTGGAGAGAAATAAATTCAAACTAATCTTTTTATTTTTTTTAAATGATTTTATTGGGATTTATTGCATCAGTAGCACTCTTTATTTTATCTAAATTTTTGTGCATTTATTTGATGCTGGAAAAATGTTCAGATCGTAGAAAATAATTTTCTGAAAATTTCGATATATAATAGGCCTATATACAATTTTACTTTATTTTTGTTATTCGATTTTCCTTATGTTTCTATTTTTAAAAAAACTGTACATGCGGCCCATAATTATTTGTCGCCCACACGCGTAGCATAGTGGCAGCGGGCGCCTCATCTTATTTTTTTTCTCCTATATGGGCCAGGCCCAGCCAGTCTTTTTCATTTGACCATATTTTGTTAAAAAAAACTATAGCGCGCGTGCCCCGGTCTAACTTTTAGCGCATGATTTTTT
Source organism: Triticum aestivum (assembly GCF_018294505.1). Lineage (NCBI taxonomy): Eukaryota > Viridiplantae > Streptophyta > Magnoliopsida > Poales > Poaceae > Triticum > Triticum aestivum. Next base: position 627,229,924 of record NC_057797.1, read on the forward strand.
TTCAAATTTCATCTACATACGTATATGTTTAGTCCCACATTGCCTATCCTCTAACCTCTAAAGCTCTTTTCCATCTATAAATATAGACCCATAGAGCCTCCAAAAATCATCCGATTCGGGTTAAATCAATATTTTTGGTTTGACTAGATTCATTAAAGAAAAATATTTTTTCTTCTATCCGACGGGACTTCTGAAAATTGTCTCCTCTCTCCGAAGTCGATTTTTCTCTACCTTATAAAGGTATCTTTTTTTGTTTTCGTTTTATACTTCCGTAGTTTATTATTTTCTAGACTAGTACGGTAGAATAATTAGATTATCAATTAGTCTTTCTATTTATATATTAGACCTAGATTTTTTTTAGCCGTGGCTATTTTTCTTCCGTAAAACAGCTTGGCCTTGATTTTTCAAATAGCCATAACTTTTTACTCGTTCATCAAAATTAGATGAAACCAGCGCCCTCTGTTGGAAAAGGCAGTGCCTAGGAGGCGCTTAGGCACGCCTAGGCGCTAGGAAATGGCCAAACGCCTCGCCTAGGGCATAAATGGAGGACTAGGCAGGGAAAGCAAGGAATTTCCTACCCAAGCAAGAAATCATGCCACATACTGCACATATATGCCAAGCAGGTTATATTCCAGTGGGAGTAGCCGATAATTACCTTATTCATATGCCCTAAATTAATATCAATACTCATATAAAAGTCACAAATACACTTCGAGTAAAAACTATATTACTGCCTAGGCCATGCCTAGGGCGCTTAGGCACCGCCTAGGCACTAGGCAAAGGCCAACCGCCTCGCTTACGCCTACCGCCTTTTCCAACCTAGCGCCTATATTTTTGTCTTATTTGAAATTTGTTCATATTCATATTCAAATTTCTTTTGATCATAACTTGAGTTTTATAACTCCGATTTAATTGATTCTTTTTGCAAATCGAAGCTATTGACCTAAACTTTCTGATAAGGCCAAATTCACATAATTTTGGTAATGTTAGAAATTGTTTTATGTTGCAAGAGTTATTTTCTTGGTTTTGATGTTTTCCGAACTGTCTTCTTCGTTCTTCCCGATCTTTTGAGTGATTGCTTATGTGTTCTTACTATTTCTTGCTCACGATAGATTCAACGGAGTGTGAGGAGTAGAACTATCAGGAGTTATGAGTGTGAATCATCTTCATCAACAGTACAAGGCAAGTTCACACTTTGATCATATCCCTTTATTACCTAGTTTTTATGCATTAGTTTCACCCTCAAACATTGCATGGTTAGGAATTGATAACATGTGGGTATTGGGAAGTACTTGATGAGGTAGGAACCTATTGTCCTGCATTCAAACCTTGGGAGTTACTTCTACGTTATGTCTATATTGCTATGCTATGCTCGTAGACGTGGTTTGGTTTGAGTGATTCATGACAGATGTGAGAGTTAGTATTAATGGTTAACTTAAGGTGGCTACTTTAATACACATCTGGTGGAATGGTAAGGGGCACCCTGGAGCACCCAGTGGTTTGCCCGGGCACCTGGAGAACCCAGTGTTTGCCCAAGGGGATCCCGGAGGACCCGTGTGATCACCCTATGGAATGCCACCCGGGCTCAAAGGGATCATAAGATTATTCATGCTAGAAACTTCTGTATGCAGCCACAAGCCATTATGGGCTCTGACATAGTTGAGTAAGTTGCGTGAGCTCTTGAAGAGGTGGACTGGCAGATGTAGGGGGGTTGTAGGTGTACCGGTCTGCCCGGAGTAAAGAGTTAATGCTTGTGAAAGACTGTGTCTCGGTCATCTGTTTCTCAAACATCATGTAGTGCGAGAAATCCAATGGAGGAGATCGAGTCTTGTGGGGAAAAGTGTGTAAACCTCTACAGAGTGTATAAACTAATCATGGTTAGCTGTGTCCCCGGTTGTTGACGTCTTGAGTCTCTAGTTCTTAAATTATCATGTTGATCTCAACACTTTATTTAATTAATTTGATGGGGTTAATGATTATTATTTTGGGATTGAGTTGGAGGAACCTTCTCAATATTTATCAACCAACTTTGTAGTTAAATAAAATATATTCCTTTGATGTAGGGAAAAATTGGCTTTTCGCAAAAACATTATAACCATGGAGCTTTTCCACCAGCCAAATATGCATGTAGTGATAGCCTTTATTCATCATTATCCTATGGTGTGAATTTGCCGGTACATTCAATGTACTGACCCTTTGTGGCTGCAACGTCCCATGTTGTAGGAATCTTACGACGAGTAAGTGATACGTTAGGGTTACGATTTCTACACTCAACTTTGTCGTTGGTGTTGATAGGAATCTACAACCTTGTTGTTACTTCCGCTATTTCGATTGAGGTGATAGTATTTACGTTACTTTATACATGTGATTTACCTCTGTTATAAATCCTCGAGTGTTGTGTGTGTCAGCATACCGATCCAGGGATGACACTTAAGCACAGAGACTTGAACCATTCGGGTCGGGTCGCTACAAGATGGTATCAGAGGACATGTTATTTGTAGGACGTGACCCCTAGAAACTGGCAAGCCCATAGGAAATATTTTCTCTACAACTTCCTCTTCAAAAAGATCTTTTCCTCTCCTATTTTCTGAGCTTTACCAAATATTCCCTTTTAGTGAGACTGTACCCCTTTCCCCTTTTTGACCATGAAGATTTGACTGATGAGACCACAACAAGAAGTACAAGATATCGGACAACTAAGATCACTTCAGAATAAAGAGGATTTACCATGCATTATGATAATGGAAACTATAAGGGTTGAAGATTCTGAAGGCTAGGAGAATTAGAATGGCTCTGAAGAATTCCGAAAGTGTAGTGACTTGGAAGGCTCTGAATAGGATCCACTTAAGTTATTCTCGTACCCTTCTAAATTTCTTTACCAAAGAACCCCTGGCTTACATATTTTAGATGAAGAGCTTCACCCTGAACCAAATACAACACTATGAAGACTTTTCCTATGATCCAGTCTTATGGAATTTGTCAGACTATTGAAGTTGCCGAATACCTGAGATGTAGGCGTATTGGAGAAAGACCGGAACATGGAGAGTTAAAAACTCGATTTTTGTCAAGAAAACCCTAAGGCAGAGACATAAATTATGGAAGATAGCTCATGGTAATGACAAGGGAAGAAACACGGCTATCCATGATGTTATCGCCACTTATGGTATTATCACCGTGTTGAGTTAAGCATGCTTATGCATGGAAGGATTGGATGGTAGAAGGCTGATGGAGCATTTGTCAGTGAAAGATGAAGTTTTAACCTTAGCTGGTGTATCACCAGGATCTGGAGTGTTAAGGATTTTAAGATGGACCTGCAGGAAGCCATATTTGACAAAGAAGTGTTTCGCGAAGAAACTCAGGACCCAGAAGCTGAAGGTAGCCAAGCTGGAGGAGTAAAACCTCGAGATACCGGAGATTCGTTAGGAACTGAAGGACAGTAGGACCATGGTTCATGCCAAGGATGTTGAAACCCCGAAGTTTGGAACGCAACTCCAGAAATGTTAAAGGACGTCACGAGAGACTTCGCGACAACAGAGATGATCTGGAAAAAGGACTCGAGAAGGATAAGCACGATCGGAAGGTGCCATCGGATACATGAACAAGACTTGAAGAGTTTGGCAACATTGAAGATTTACTGACCTTTAGAAGACCAAACCCCTGTTCTATACCTATGTTAGGTGTGACGATTGTGAGCTTTCATTTGCTTGTTGTTTTCTGACAGCCACGATAAAATCTGTCTTTTCAAAACTGTTGTTTGCATTGTGTGTATCCCTCTCTATCTCTCTTATCTCACCCCAAACCCATGGACCCAATAGAGGATGAATGGAGATGAACTCATACTTTCTGGACCAAAGAGTCAATTGGAGACGGACCGATGGATTTAGAACATGGAGGATCACGTGAAGAATAACACTATAGCTGGAAAGGATATGACCCAGCATACTCTTTAGTGCTTTGAAAGAGGTGCTGCTATTTGGTGGAGGATGTAACAAACCATCAATGGATGGCAAGGAGTAACCACTTGGAAAGAATTTAAGTTGACTCTGCTAAGTCTCGGCTTGTGTCCCAGGAATTTAAGCCTTATGGATATGATATGAGGAGACCTTGTGCATGCAAGATCTATGGAGAAATAGGACACACCCATACAGAACACAAGGATGAATGCCCTAACTGTGAAGGAAGTCACACAGCTGAAGAATGCCCAACTAGGCAGATTACTTGTTTCTTATGTGGAGGGACTACCCACTACCTTGCTCAGTGTCACATTTACCCCGTGGTTCAAAGAACCATCCAGCAGAAGCAAGAAGCAATAAAAAGAGCCCTCATGGAAATTTTAGAAGAACCAGTGATGAAGGAAGAGGTGGAGGACACACCCAAAGCAGACCCAATTAAACCCTGCACCAAGTCATGCTATTCATGTGGAGAAGAAGGACACATCTCTCAGAATTGTCTGAATGGAGATCTAGTAGAATTCCCGCCAGAGGAAGTAGAGTATGACCCACAGGAAATAGAAGCCCTGATTGGAATGGAAAAGTCCAGGAAGAGAAATAGATTGGATTCCAGGAAGGACCTGAGTCATATCACCTGTTTCAGGTGCAAGGAGCCAGGGCACTATTTCAGCGGTTGCCCAAAAAGGAAACCTCGAGACTTGTCAGAGGTAATATGTTTTCGTTGTAATGAAGTCAGGCACTTTGCCAGAGATTGTCCCGAAGAGAAGGAGGCTTGTACTAAATAGCTAAGTCTGTGAGAAGTATAGTAGTAGAAGTGAGAACATTTTCTTTTATATTGAGGCGATGAGTTGAGACATGTAATGGAAAAAACAAGAGATTGTAATCGCTGGAGAATCAATAAAGATAGCATCATTGGTACTGATTTGGATTTTATGAGAAACTACTCTATGAAGAAAGATTGTTGACCATTTTCAAGGATATGAGAAATATGGTCTATGGATGAAGTTGTGCATCTCAAGGGTGGTAGTACCCTGTGAGGACCCTTGACCCCTGGAAAAGATAATGATATTCCACGGAATGGATTTCGGACAAAATAAGTATGAGTTTTGTCTCAATACGTGGGATACCCCAAGAGTATGAAGGGATGGAGTACTATTGGATAAAAAGGAGGTAGAATGTTGGATATGGAGTAACTGTAACTCCATGATGAGTCTGAGTAATCACGTCTTAGTTTGGAACCAATAGAAGGAAGAAGGACAGTACAATTGGATGGAATTAAGAATGCTAGGAAGCTGGAAGTTGGAATAAAGAGCAGTTGCTCTGATGATGAGTTCAAGTTTTACAAGTGATGAGATGGGCCGTAACCCACAGGCTCCAAGACCTGCCAAGAAGCAAGCACACTCTTGCTGAAGGAAAAAAACCTTGGAATGAGATATGACTTTATCAACAGACGATTTTATAGGAGTTTACGTAAAACCTGAGAGTGTGAAGAAATGATAGATGTTTTGTTTGGCATGCAGAATCAATTTTTCCGAACTTAGTTCGTCGACAAGAGAAATTCTGCAATGCTTGTGAGGAAGACCGAGTGTTAGAATGCGAGATTCGCTAAACCACGTACAAGATAATGATTTGGGTGCGGGATGGATTGATCACCATACCGACTTACTCTTATCATTTGCCTTGTTATACGGGATGGTAAATCTGAGTGACTTGCCTATAGTAGAGAGACAACGATATTAAACCTTGTTTAAACCTTAGAACGGTATAAGTTTTTCCCCCTTGTACAAGGCAGTTGTTGCCAATCGTAGGATATACGGTGAGGTTCAGCCGAGACCCATTTCCTGCAGGAGAAACCATAAACTGTTGACCACCATGAGATATCGATAGTTGTTTAGTATTGGCGCCAGACCCATCAGCTAAGAAGGCCCAATCACAAAGATACCGTACCAAGATGAAAGGGACACGAGAATTGAGGAAAAAGGTTATGCCACTACAGGAAGAGCCCAGAGAAGGATTTTTCTTGAGAATTTGAGAGGACTGGCCCTATCAACAATAAGGGTGGAGTATATGAGTGTTGATGGAACCGTAACCATGCTTCTAAGGGTGGTAGCACCCCAAACCCCTACGACGATTGATGGATTTTGAGAAGACCCCCAAACCCTAACCTATTTCTTGCTAGCCTCTCCGAATCTCGAGGACAAGATTCATTTTAAGGGTGGTAGGTTTGTAACATCCCAAAATTCTAAATTTTGGAATGTTATATTAAATAGATAGTTTTGATTGTTTCTTAATTGTGATGTGTGGAATTGAGTGATTTGAAACTTTTCTTTATGAAAGTTAAATGAGAGGGAATAAAAGGACTTTCCCAAACTTTCATTTTGCATTTGTGATCTTCGTGAATTCAAATTCGTTTCAAATATAAAACCCTAGAGAGAAGATAACATGACTTCTTCCATTTAAATAAATGAAAAGGGTTTCGAAAAGATATGAATTTCATTCGGAAAATATTTCCAATTCATAAACTTCATGCAACTCAATGATTTTCATGAGAGAAGATAAAATGACTTCTTCAAATTATATGAAATATGAGTTGGAAGTTTAAAAGGATCAATTTAAAGTCATTTTCAAAACTATTTTGAATTTGGAGTTATTTGGGTATTATTCAAATTATTTTTCTCCAAAAATAAAATATATGGAAATTAGGGTAAAACGATTGCCTACATCAGAAAATTGGAGAGAAATAAATTCGAATAAATTTTGTTATTTTTTTAAAATGATTTTATTGGGATTTATTGCATCAGTAGCACTCTTTGTTTTATCTGAATTTTTGTGGATTTTATTTGATGCTGGAAAAATGTTCAGATCGTAGAAAATTGTTTTCTGAAAATTTTGATATATAATAGGCCTATATACAATTTTACTTTATTTTCGTTACTCAATTTTCCTTCTGTTTCTATTTAAAAAAACTGTACATGCGGCCCATAATTATTTGTCGCCCACACGCATAGCATAGTGGCAGCGGGCGCCTCATCTTATTTTTTCTCTCCTATATGGGCCAGGCTCAGCCAGCTTTTTTTTCATTTGACCAAATTTTGTTAAAAAAAACTATGTGTGGTTACTATTGCTTGCTCACGATAGATTCAACGGAGTGTGAGGAATAGAACTATCAGGAGTTATGAGTTCAAATCATCTTCATCAACAGTACAAGGCAAGTTCACACTTTGATCATATCCCTTTATTACCCAGTTTTTATGCATTAGTTTCTCCCTCAAACATTGCATGGTTAGGAATTGATAACATGTGGGTATTGGGAAGTACTTGATGAGGTAGGAACCTATTGTCCTGCATTCAAACCTTGGGAGTTACTTCTACGTTATGCTCTTACTGCTATGCTATGCTATGCTCGTAGACGTGGTTTGGTTTGAGTGATTCATGACAGATGTGAGAGTTATTATTAATGGTTAACTTAAGGTGGCTACTTTAATACACATCTAGTGGAATGGTAAGGGGCACGCTGGACCACCCAGTGGTTTGCCCGGGCACCTGGAGAACCTAGTGTTTGCCCAAGGGGATCCCGGAGGACCCGTGTGATCACCCTATGAAATGCCACTGAGGCTCAAAGGGATCATAAGATTATTCATGCTAGAAACTTCCATGTGCAGCCACAAGCCATTATGGGCTCTGGCATAGTTGAGTAAGTTGCGTGAGCTCTTGAAGAGGTGGACTGGCAGATGTAGGGGGATTGTAGGTGTACCGGTCTGCCCGGAGTAAAGAGTTAATGCTTCTAAAAGACTGTGTCTCGGTCATCCGTTTCTCAAACATCATGTAGTGCGAGAAATCCAACGGAGGAGATCGAGTCTTGTGGGAAAAAGTGTGTAAACTCTGCAGAGTGTATAAACTAATCATGGTTAGCCGTGTCCCCGGTTATGGACGTCTTGAGTCTCTGGTTCTTGAATTATCATGTTGATCTCAACACTTTATTTAATTAATTTGATGGGGTTAATGATTATTATTTTGGGATTGAGTTGGAGGAACCTTCTCAATATTTATCAACCAACTTTGTAGTTAAATAAAATATATTCCTTTGATGTAGGGAAAATTGGCTTTTCGCAAAAACATTATAACCATAGAGCTTTTCCACCAGCCAAATATGCATGTAGTCATATCCTTTATTCATCATTATCCTATGGTGTGAATTTTCCAGTACATTCAATGTACTGACCCTTTGTGGCTGCAACGTCTCATGTTGCAGGAATCTTACGACGAGTAAGTGATGTGTTAGGGTTATGATTTCTACACTCGACTTTGCCGTTGGTGTTGATGGGAATCCACAACCTTGTTGTTACTTCCACTATTTGGATTGAGGTAATAGTATTTACGTTACTTTATACATGTGATTTACCTCAATTATAAATCCTCGAGTAATGTGTGTGCCAGCATACCGATCCAGGGATGACACTTAAGCACAGAGACTTAATCCATTCGGGTCGGGTCGCTACATATACCTGTCGGTATTTGTGAGGATGTGCCTGTTGTGGTTGCAAACGTTATTATTTTAACGGACTTTGTTATTCTTGATATTCCCGAGGGCGATAGTATGTCTATTATTCTTGGAAGACCGTTTTTGAATACTGTAGGGGCTGTTATTGATTGCACCAAAGGCAATGTCACTTTTCATGTTAATGGTAATGAGCATACGGTACACTTTCCGAGGAAACAACCTCAAGTACACAGTATCAATTCTATTGGAAAATTTTCAACTATTACTATTGTAGGTTTTGAATTTCCCCTTCCTACTGTCAAGAAGAAATATGATATTCTTATTGTTGGGGACATGCATATCCCCGTTGAGGTAACCTAGTGTTATTCGAAAATTCTCCGGTTTCATGTTATTCGAAATGAGTTTGTTAACAAGACCTAATCAACCTTGTTAGTGGATTCCTTTTGATGAGCATGAGATGGATGAAGTTAGAAAACACTACTCTCTGTACCCTCTTTTTACTTTGTGTTATTTATATTAAATAAAGCAAAAATAGTAATTTCTATCTGTTTTCTGAATTATCAATGCAATAAAAAATACCCTGAAAATAAAAGTTCTCCAAATGCCCTGAAAATTTAATATGATTTTTCTGGAATATTTGAGAATATTACTTTGCAATATTTGCTAGTAGATGCTTAATTGGTCGTGGAAACTGTGGCAATCTTAGTGCCCCTGATATTGTTATTTTGTGCCATGCCTTGTTTCGTGATGACACATTTAGCCGTGGGCGCTATTGTTGCAAAGCGGTTAAATCTTAACTGTACGAAGGGCCCCATCTTGGGAGGTATCTTCGCCTCATGCCTCGCTGCACATTTTAACATACCTATTAGGCTTTATGAGAAAGAAGAAAAGTTGTTGCCTCCTGTTTTTCTAGACTATACGAGTATGGTAGCACATGATTTTATCATTAATAATAAGGAAAAGATGCTTAAGTACAAGCTGATATTTGATAAAAATCAACCTGAGACTATTACTTTGCCTGCTCCTTCCTTGTTTGACTTATCTGCAAGCAAGTACCTTGTTCCGCCGGAGGCCACTCACGCCTACTGAAACCCCACACCAGCTACAGAGCCAGAGCCGGAACCACAATTTGATCCCCACCGATAGTTGGTTTATTAGTGGAATCCGGAAAGAGATCGCCAACCAGTGGCACCAGGAGGATCCTTCTCAGTACGAACCCAACTATTACTTTGGATATCCGCCAGGCCAACCGTGGCCATAGACTAACTTAGGACAAAAGCCTAAGCTTGGGGGAGTACGTATTTCTCACCGACATTACATTTATGTTCACACACTCATGCTAGTTGTCGGTGCTCATACTTTTTCATTATAATATCCATGCCAGTTTATTTTCCTTTTTATGCTTTCTTCTTGTGTGTTTGATAAACCTTATGAAAAAACAAAAAAAATAGTTGTAACTTTTAGTTAGTTTACTTTCCATGCTTGTAGTAGTAGTAATTAAAAAGAAAACCCAAAAAGATTTCTCGTTCTTCTTTTGCTTTTTGGGAGCTTTCCCGTCTAAATAGTTTTGTTTTATTTCTTTCCTTTGGGGTCGAGAGGAGAAGACCATGGTTAAAATGTTGAGTGGCTATTATATGCATTACTATTGATCTAACAGAGAACCCATATTATCTTGTCTTCTCTCTTGAATTGAATGCTTGCAGATTCTAGCTTAGTCCAATGCACATGCACTATTATTATTTTCCACACTATTCGGTCATCCAAGTGAAAGGCAATAATGATGATTATATGATGAACTTATTGAGATGAGAAAAGCTGGTATGAACTCGACCTCTCTTGTTTTTGTAAATATGATTAGTTCATCGTTCCCGATTCAGCCTATTATGAATAAACATGTTTGCAATGACAATTAGAGATTATAGTTGCTTATGCCATGCTTAATTAGCTAGGAGCTTATAATGGTTTACCTTGCGTGCCAACATGTTATTAAAATGGTTGTGATGTGGTATGATAGGGTGGTATCCTCTTTTGAACGATTCGAGTGGCTTGACTTGGCACATGTTCGCGCATGTAGTTGAAACAAAATCAACATAGCCTCTACGATATTTATGTTCATGGTGTATTATATCCTACTCATGCTTGCATTCAGTGTTGATTAATTTTAATGCATGTTCATGACTGTTGTCACTCTCTAGCTGGTCGCTTCTCAGTCTTTTGCTAGCCTTCACTTGTACTAAGTGGGAATACTGCTTGTGCATCCAATTCCATAAACCCCAAAGTTGTTCCATATGAGTCCACCATACGTACCTATATACGGTATCTACCTGCCGTTGCAATTAAATTTGTATGTGCCAAACTCTAAACCTTCAAACAAACAATATGTTTTGTATGCTCAAATAGCTCATGCATCAACTAGGGTTGTCTGTATCTTCCATGCTAGGCGGGTTATTCTCAAGAGGAGTGGACTCCGCTCCTAACTCGCGAGAAAAGGGTTGGTCACTGGGATGCCCAGTCCCATGCTTTATGCAAATCAAATCAAAATAACTGCAAACAAAACTCCCCCGGGACTCTTGTTAGTTGGAGGAACTCGTTGTATAGAGCAAGCCATGGATTGATGCTTGTTGCTAGAGGGGGAGTATAAACTTTACCATTCTGTTTGGGAACCGCCTATAATGTGTGTAGCATGGAAGATATCGAGATCTCTCAGTTGTTATGTTGACAATGAAAGTATACAGCTCAAAATATTATTCACATCTATTTCAAAACCGAGCTCTGGCACCTCTACAAATCCCTGCTTCCCTCTGCGAAGGGCCTATCTATTTACTTTTATGTTGAGTCATCATCCTCTTATTAAAAAGCACCAGTTGGAGAGCACCGCTGTCATTTGCATCCATTACTATTAGTTTACATTGAGTATGACTTGACTGGATCTCAATGTAGCTCCCTGGTGGACGAGTCATAGGAAAATGCCCTATCTTATTCACCCATCAAGGTGCTTGCTCTAACTTTCCAAGGTTATATTGGTCGCACATATCTTGCAACTGATGCTTTGCATTGCTTCTACTTTGTTGAATTTCCATTAGCTTAGTTTACACATCGTGTATGTGAATACGCCCTGCCTATCCATTTTCGGTACATATTCCATCTGTCATCATACCATATTTATCCATTCAAATGTTGTTCTTGTGTATCAGACGTCCAAAAAGAAGAGGGAAATTGTTGATCATGGAGGAGCACAAGCAAAGTATTTGGAAAAGGTAGTGGCACCTGATAAATCAAATAGCCCATTAGGTGTAGTTGCAATATCACCTGACCCACAAAACACCCCAACTCTAGCAGACTCTAGCCCTACTACACTGGTCATTTCTGATGCCCCAACTCGGCAGACCCCAGCTACAGCAAACAATATGATTATGCCAGTTGACATAGCACCAGCTCTATGACACAAAACCCCCATTCCAGCAAAGAGTACACCAAATCTAGTTGCCAAATCCCTTTTCGAACCAGAGAGAGCCCCAATTGCGGCAAATAGGACCCATGTCCCATTTCTTCATGGTTTAGAAGACGAAGCTTATATTGTTGTCAGGAACTTTGTGCGCATCTTTCCTTCATGGAAAGATTATTCCGCAGACACAAAACAATTTCCAGTCTTCCTCCGCAACTTACGCATAAGTAATGTACTAATGTTATTCATGGTCATTACTGCATATATTTCTGCTGACAGAAGACACAAGATTTCATTCTTTTAAATAGGCGAGGACCAAACTGGATTGTGAAGACGAGCAAGGGTTGGTTGTGCTTTTCAAGAACTCGTTGATGAAGTATCGTTCCTACCAGAGGAAAGCGCACTTCGATGGCAGGCCTCTAAACGAAATTTCTGTAAAGTCTCCGGTGCTACATTTATCCGACGGTGACTGGAATGATCTTGTTACACATTGGTCTCGGCTGCAGCGTAAGGTACTGTCTATGATATCACATCACAATTTGAACTACATTTCTGCATTTGCCTTAACGTCTCACTTGTCCGAAAACTGTTAGCAAAAGAACATTCATTCTCAAAGGACCACAAAATCTCACAACTATACTGCACACTGCATTACTCTTGTGAGTACCTCTTGGCCTGTATGACCATACTTACTTTCATAGTTGTTTGACTATGTAGCATCACTGCACATGTTAGCCTCGTTATCGTCCATTTGGTGGACATTATAAGATCCGATTGGACTCTTACATAAATTTAGAATCAACCCAATGCTTTTGAAGAGGTTTAGCTCTGCAGTCCTCTTGTAAGGACTGAATGTCGTCTATCACTATACTTACATTAACAGCTACTCCCTCCGTCCCATAATATAAGAACATTTTGTATAGTACACCAGTGTTCAAAACACTCTTGTATTATGGGAACAGGGATTGGTTCACTGTGTAGCATTCTGCATCTTATCTCCCTCGCCCACCATTTACTAAAAAAGATCAGATCTATATTTAATCTTACTAAAAAGTAGAATACACAGACAATGCCAGTGCAGAAGTGTAGCCCATTGCTCTTGTCAGTACATTTTGTCCTGTAATGCTTGTACTTCCAGGGATTGGTAGTTGATTATGTAGCATCAATCTGCATCTTATCTTCATTATCCTCTATCCCTTCCAGTATTATCATATCTATAATTACTCTCTACAAAATGTAGAGTATAGGCAATGCTTATGAAGAAGATTCTGTGCTGAAATTCTTGAGTTATCCTTCCCTTGACACGGAGAAGGGCATTATAAAGCCGTTGTTAATCGTTAATGTAAGTTAGTCCTTCTAAAGCCTTTATCCTCAACTGCTGTTTAATTTGCTCATACCCCCTATCGTTTACTATTGTTTAGTTTGTTGTCTCTACCAAAATGCATGTTCGTGAGAACCGTAAGTTCTAAGTTTTACTTGTAAAACCAAATTCCTTATTCATACCATGCACATTACTCAATACTTCCTATATGTATGCTTGTTTTTGTGGATCTATAATCCAGTGTGTGGTGAAGCAGCCCACGTTTGCACCTTGTCATCTCCTGTTTTATCTTACTGATGTGGCTGATGATATGAACAACATGCCATGCACATTAACCAAAATAGATACAATGATTTTCTTTGCCCTTCACCTATGCTTGCTATGTTGACATGGTAACCCAGTAGTGTGGTGAAGCTCCCCGCATTATGAACAATGCCAAATTATGCTATTGATATTTTGAACTTACTCTTTATTTTCTAATTTAAAATTGGATGGCATTGATAGCACAGTTATCATCTTTGTTTATACATGTGCAAAACTTGTCATCTCTCGGGCCTTTTTGGGCCCAGTTATATCACGGGCAGTTACCAGGCCGAAACATATCTCGGGCCTTAGTTGGCCCACTGATATCATGGGCCTTTAAGAGGCCGAAAGCTTAGTACAGACATCAACGTGCCGAATTATGTGACAGGCCTTTAACAGGCCCAAAGTCACATTGGGCTTAATTGTTGCCACATTTATCACAGGCCGTTAGTGGGCCCGATGTCCCGTCGGACCATATATGGCCCATGGGCAGCACGGGCCATTCCCAGGCCGAAAGTCACACCGGGCTGAAATGGGCCCATGTCTACATCGGGCCTCTAACAGGCCAAAAATCACTGGGCTATAATTGGGCCCAAATATTCGATGAACAATTAATGGGCCAGATCTGGCTTCGGGCCATAAATGGGCCTTTATTAAGCAGGCCATTATTGGGCTGGCCCACTAGTACCTGAGTAAGTACTACGGGCCTTTGACTGGGCCGGCCTTTTTAACCTATATGGGCCTCTGTTGGGCCCAGCCACATGTCGAGGTATCGTACGCATGTCTCCTCCAATGGATGAGTGACATCTAGCCCACTGGCGAGCTGACAGGTGTTCCCTCCGGCCAATCAGAAATTTACATGTGGAAATTTCCCATTGGTCCCGGCTGTTAACGGGTTATCGGATCCAAAACCGGACCCGATAGCTTAACAGCGTTCCATTATGGTGGATGCCACGTGTTGGTCACCCTTGACGAAAGCACTTCTGTGACGCGCGATTTATCGTCATGGAAGTGGACACTTCCGTGATGATAATTTTGGAAATGTCATGGAACACTTCTACGACAGCACAAGTATGACTATCTTGATTCTGTCATAAAATCGTCATGGATGTACATGCATGACAAAAAACGCGACCTACTGTGACAAACATGTATCATCACGGAAGTGTCTTTTTTTGTAGTGTTTTGATGCGTAGGTAAGAACGGTTCTTGCTACAAGCCCGTAGCAGCCACGTAAAACTTGCAACAACAAAGTAGAGGACGTCTAACTTGTTTTTGCAGGGCATGTTGTGATGTGATATGGTCAAGACGTGATGAGATATAAATTGTTGTATGAGATGATCATGCTTTGTAAAAGTTTTCGGCAACTGGCAGGAGCCTTATGGTTGTCGCTTTATTGTATGAAATGCAATTGCCATGTAATTGATTTACTTTATCACTAAGCGGTAGCGATAGTCGTAGAAGCAATAGTTGGTGAGGCGACAACGATGCTACGATGGAGATCAAGGTGTCAAGCCGGTGACGATGGAGATCATGCGGTGCTTTGGAGATGGAGATCAAAGGCACAAGATGATAATGGCCATATCATGTCGCATATTTTGATTGCATGTGATGTTTATCCTTTATGCATCTTATTTTGCTTAGTACGGCGGTAGCATTATAAGATGATCCCTCACTAAATTTCAAGGTACAAGTGTTCTCCTTGAGTATGCACCGTTGCTATAGTTCGTCGTGCCGAGACACCACGTGATGATAGGGTGTGATAAGCTCTACGTTAACATATAATGGGTGCAAGCCAGTTTTGCACGTGCAGAATACTCGGGTTAAACTTGACGAGCCTAGCATATGAAGATACGGGCTTGGAACACGGAGACCGAAAGGTCAAACGTGAATCATATAGTAGATATGATCAACATAGAGATGTTCACCATTTAAAACTACTCCATCTCACATGATAATCGGACATGGTTTAGTTGATATGGATCACGTAATCATTTAGATGACTAGAGGGATGTCTATCTAAGTGGGTGTTCTTAAGTAATATGATTAATTGAACTTTAATTTATCATAAACTTAGTCATGATAGTATTTGCGTATCTGTGTTGTAGATCAATAGCTTGCGATGTAGCTCCCCGTTTATTTTTGATATGTCTAGAGAAAAATAAGTTGAAAGATGATAGTAGCAATGATGTGGACTGGCTCCGAGATCTGAGGATTGTCCTCATTGTTGCATAGAAGAATTATGTCCTTGATGCACCGCTAGGTGATAGAACTATTGCAGGAGCATATGCAGATGTTATGAACGTTTGGCAAGCTCGGTATGATGACTACTTGATAGTTTAGTGTGCCATGCTTTATGGCTTAGAATCGGGACTTCGGAAATGTTTTGAACGCCACGGAGCATATAAGATGTTCCAAGAGCTGAAATTGGTATTTCAGACTCATGCCCGAGTCGAGAGGCATGAGACCTCTGACAAGTATTTTACCTACAGGATGGAGGAGAATAGCTCAACCAGTGAGTATGTGCTCAGAATGTATGATTACTACAATCGCTTGAATCAAGTGGGAGTTAATCTTCTAGATAAGATAGTGATTGACAGAGTTCTCTAGTCACTATCACCAAGTTACTGGAACTTCGTGATGAACTATAATATGCAAGGGATGACGTAAACGATTCTCGAGCTCTTCGCAATGCTGAAATTGGCGAAGGTAGAAATCAAGAAAAGCATCAAGTGTTGATGGTTGACAAGACCACTAGTTTCAAGTAAAAGGGCAAGGGAAAGAAAGGGAATCTCAAGAAGTATGTCAAGCAAATTGCCACTCCCATGAAGAAGCCCAAAGCTAGACCCAAGCCTGAAACTAACTGCTGCTACTTCAAAGGAAATGGTCACTAGAAGCGGAACTACCCCAAATACTTGGCGGATAAGAAGGATGGCAAAGTGAACAGAAGTATATATATACATGTTATTGATGTGTACTTTACTAGTGTTCATAGTAGCCCCTGGGTATTTGATACAGGTTCAGCTGCTATGATTAGTAACTCGAAACAGGAGTTACAAAATGAACAGAGACTAGTTGAGGGCGAGGTGACAATGTGTGTTGGAAATGATTCCATGGTTGATAAGATCACCATCGCATACTCCCTCTACCTTCGGGATTAGTATTGGAACTAAATAAATGTTATTTGGTGTTTGCGTTGAGCATGAATATGATTGGATCATGTTTATTGCGATACGGTTATTCATTTAAAGTCAGAGAATAATTGTTGTTCTATTTACATGAATAAAACCTTCTATGGTCTTACATCCAATGTAAATGGTTTACTGAATCTCGATCGCGGTGATACACATAATATTGATGCCAAAAGATGCAAAGTTGATAATGATAGTGCAACATATTTGTGGCACTGTCGTTTAGGTCATATTGGTTTAAAGCGCATGAAGAAACTCCATGCAGATGGATTTTTGGAATCACTTGATTATGAATCATTTGATACTTGCAAACCATGCCTCATGGGCAAGATGACTAAAACTCCATTCTCCGGAACAATGGAGCGAGCCAATGACTTATTGGAAATAATACATACCGATGTATGCGGTCCAATGAGTGTTGAGGCTCGCGAGAGGTATCATTATTTTCTGACCTTCACAGATGATTTGAGCAGATATGGGTATATCTACTTGATGAAACACAAGTCTGAAACATTTGAAAAGTTCAAAGAATTTTAGAGTGAAGTGGAGAATCATCGTAACAAGGAAATAAAGTTTCTACAATCTAATTGCGGAGGCGAATATTTGAGTTACGAGTTTGGCTTTCATCTAAAACAATGTGGAATAAAGTTTCACAACTTACTCCACCTGGAGCACCATAGCGTAATGGTGGGTCCGAACGTCGTAACCGTACTTTATTGGGTATGGTGTGATATATGATGTCTCTTACCGATTTACCACAATCGTATTGGGGTTATGATTAGAGACAACTGCATTCACATTAAATAGGGCACTACCTAAATCCGTTGAGACAACACCATATGAACTGTGGTTTGGCAAGAAACCTAAGCTGTCGTTTCTTAAAGTTTGGGGTTGCGATGCTTATGTGAAAAAGCTTCAACCTGGTAAGCTCAAACCCAAATCGGAGAAATGCATATTCATAGGATACCCAAAGGAAACTGTTGGGTACACCTTCTATCACAGATCCGAAGGCAAGATTTTCGTTGCTAAGAATGGATCCTTTCTAGAGAAGGAGTTTCTCTAAAAAGAAGTGAGTGGGAGGAAATTAGAACTTGATGAGGTAATTGTGCCTTCTCCCGAATTGGAAAGGAGTTCATCACAGAAATTAGTTCTAGTGATTCCTACACCAATTAGTGAGGAAGCTAATGATGATGATCATGAAACTTCAGATCAAGTTACAACAAAAACTCGTAGGACAAGCATAGTGGTACGGTAATCCTATTTTGGAAGTCATGTTACTAGACAGTGACGAACCTACGAACTATGAGGAAGCGATGATGAGCCCAGATTCCGCGAAATGGCTTGAGGCAATGAAATCTGAGATGGGATCCATGTATGAGAACAAAGCATGGACTTTGATTGACTTGCCCGATGATCGGTGAGCCATTGAGAATAAATGGATCTTCAAGAGGAAGACGAACGCTGATAGTTGTGTTACTATCTACAAAGCTCGAATTGTCGCAAAAGATTTTGACAAGTTCAAGGTGTTGACTATGATGAGATTTTCTCACTCGTAGCGATGCTTAAGTCTGTCCGAATCATGTTAGCAATTGCTGCATTTTATGAAATCCGTCAAATGGATGTAAAAAATGCATTCCTTAATGGATTTCTTAAAGAAGAGTTGTATATGATGCAACTAAAAGATTTTGTCAATCCTAAAGGTGCTAACAAAGTGTGCAAACTCCAGCAATCCATCTATGGACTGGTGCAAGCATCTCGGAGTTGGAATATACGCTTTGATAAGGTGATCGAAGCATATGGTTTTATACAGACTCATGGTGAAGCCTGTATTTACAAGAAAGTGAGTGGGAGCTCTATAGCATTTCTGATATTATATGTGGATGACATATTGTTGATTGGAAATGATATAGAATTTCTGGATAGCATAAAAGGATAAGGATACTTGAATGAGAATTTATCAATGAAAGACCTCGGTGAAGCTGCTTACATATTGGGCATCAAGATCTATAGAGATAGATCAAGATGCTTAATTGGACTTTCACAAAGCATATACCTTGATAAAGTTTTGAAGAAGTTCAAAATGGATCAGTCAAAGAATGGGTTCTTGCCTGTGTTACAAGGTGCAAAGTTGAGTAAGACTCAAAACCCAACCACGGCATAAGATAGAGAGAGAATGAAAGTCATTCCCTATGCCTCAGACATAGGTTCTATAAAGTATGCCATGCTGTGTACCATACCTATTGTGTACCTTGCCATGAGTTTGACAAAGGGGTACAATAGTGATCCATGAGTAGATCACTGACAGCGGTCAAAAATATCCTTAGAGGACTAAAGAAACATTTCTCGGTTATGGAGGTGATAAAGATTTCATCGTAAAGAGTTACGTCGATGCAAGCTTTGACACTGATCCGGATGACTCTGAGTCTCAATCTAGATACATATTGAAAGTGGGAGCAATTAGCTAGAGCAGCTCCGTACAGAGCATTGTAGACATAGAAATTTGCAAAATATATACTGATGTGAATGTGGCAGACCCATTGACTAAATCTCTCTCACAAGCATAACATGATCACACCTTAGTACTCTTTGGGCATTAATCACATGGCGATGTGAACTAGATTATTTACTCTAGTAAACCCTTTGGGTGTTGGTCACATGGCGATGTGAACTAGATTATTGACTCTAGTGCAAGTGGGAGACTGAAGGAAATATGCTCTAGAGGCAATAGTAAAGTTGTTATTTATATTTCCTTATATCATGATAAATTTTTAT
Organism: Triticum aestivum; assembly: GCF_018294505.1. NCBI lineage: Eukaryota > Viridiplantae > Streptophyta > Magnoliopsida > Poales > Poaceae > Triticum > Triticum aestivum. The sequence goes on from NC_057797.1 coordinate 627,249,407, forward strand.
TATTCATGCTAGAATTGTATTAACCGGAAACTTAGTACATGCGTGAATACATAGAAAAACAGAGTGTCCCTAGTATGCCTCTACTAGACTAGCTCGTTAAACAAAGATGGTTAAGTTTCCTGACCATAGACATGTGTTGTCATTTGATGAACGGGATCTCATCATTAGAGAATGATGTGATGGACAAGACCCATCCGTTAGCTTAGCATTATGATCATTTAGTTTTATTGCTATTGCTTTCTTCATGACTTATACATATTCCTCTGACTATGAGATTATGCAACTCCCGAATACCGGAGGAACACTTTGTGTGCTATCAAACGTCACAATGTAACTGGGTGATTATAAAGATGCTCTACAGGTGTCTCCGAAGGTGTTTGTTGAGTCGGCATAGATCGAGATTAGGATTTGTCACTCCGTGTATCAGAGAGATATCTCTAGGCCCTCTTGGTAATGCACATCACTATAAGCCTTGCAAGCAATGTGACTAATGAGTTGGTTGCGGGATGATGCATTACGGAACGAGTAAAGAGACTTGCCAGTAACGAGATTGAACTAGGTATGATGATACCGACGATCGAATCTCGAGCAAGTAACATACCGATGACAAAGGGAATGACATATGTTGTTATGCGGTTTGACCGATAAAGATCTTCGCAGAATATGTAAGAGCCAATATGAGCATCCAGGTTCCGCTATTGGTTATTGACCAGAGATGTGTCTCGGTCATGTCTACATAGTTCTTGAACCCATAGGATCCGCACGCTTAACGTTCGATGACGATTTGTATTATGAGTTATGTGTTTGAGTGACCGAAGTTTGTTCAGAGTCCCAGATGAGATCACGGACATGACGAAGAGTCTCGAAATGGTCGAGGGGTAAAGATTGATATATAGGAAAGTTATATACGGACACCGGAATGGTTCCGGTAAGGTTCGGGGATTTTTCGGAGTACCGGGAGGCTACCGGAACGCCCCGGGAAAGTTAATGGGCCTATTGGGCCATAGTGGAGAGAGCGAGGCTGCCATAGGAGGTGGCTCCCCCCCCCCGCCCCGAAGCCCAAACCGAATTGTACTAGGGGTGGGGGCGCGGCCCCCCTTTCCTTCTCCCTCTCCCTCCTTTCCCCTTTCACCTTTCCGTTGATTGGAAGGAGGGGGGCCGAATCCTACTTGGACTAGGAGTCCAAGTAGGACTCCCCCCTTGGCGCGGCTCCCTTGGGCCGGCCACCTCCTCCCCCCCCCTTATATACAGGGGTGGGGCGCCCCAAAGACAAACCAAGATTTCTCTTAGCCGTGTGCGGTTCCCCCTCCATGGTTTACCACCTCGGTCATATTGTCGTAGTGCTTAGGAGAAGCCCTGCGCGGATCACATCACCAACACCATCGCCACGCTGTAATGCTGGCGAAACTCTCCCTCGACCCTCTACTGGATCAAGAGCTCGAGGGACGTCAACGTGATGAACGTGTGCTGAACACGGAGATGCCGTACGTTCTATACTTGGATCAGTTGGATTGTGAAGATGTTCGACTACATCAACCGCGTTAACTAAATGCTTCCGCTTTCGGTCTACGAGGGTACGTGGACACACTCTCCCCTCTCGTTGCTATGCTTCTACTAGATAGATCTTGCGTGATCGTAGGAAATTTTTTAATTACTACATTACCCAAAAGACGCTTGTCATAGTGATTACGTCAATTAGGAGCCCAATGATCAGGATCTCCACACACATGACAAACACCTTTCTTCTTTTCACTCTTCTTCTTTAAGTTCGTGTGCAGCACAACCTTGTTCTTCCCATCAAACTTTGCTTTACCATCAAACTTGCCCTTGTTCTTGAACTTGTGGTGCTGGAAGTTCTTCTTCTGTACCAGATTGGCACTAGATCCTCCCTCAATACCTCGAGCATGTGTTTCCTTTGCTCTCGCCTTTTTTCCACATCAAGAGTACCAATGAGATCGAGAATGGAAAACTCCTGCTTCTTATGCTTCAGTAAGGTAGAAAAGTTCCTCCACGAAGGAGGAAGCTTAGTGATGATACCCTCCTGCAACAAACTTGTCCAGTAGCATACAATTGAAGTGCTCAAGTTCTCTAGCAAATGATTATATCTCATGAGCTTACTCAACCACGGAGCGCTCTTCAGTCATCTTGTAATCATAGAGTTGCTCCATGATGTATAGCTTAGTGCCAGCATCCAAGACCCCAAACTTGGCCTCAAGTGTGTCAGGACCCCGATTCAATATCACATCGATCTAGCCGGTAACACCTCATATCACATTGCGGCCTCACGCATGGTATCCCACGGGTGTCGCCTTACCATGGCCCGGGACCGTTTGCGCCTTTTGGCTCACATATATGATAGTGTCGCTAGCATCCATATGATAGAGAACCCGGGCCGACATGGCTAGTCGTGAACCCAAAGCGGCACAGACCTATGGAGACAGGCATACATGAATCACATCGAACATGTCGGTCATCAGCGAGTGAATCCGGGCTGTAGCACTGGGCTAGCAGGACTCCGGGGAACCCGGGCTGTAGCAGGCTAGGCAGGACTCCGGATGTCACCGCGTGACATTTCCCCGAAGGGACAGACATAGGAACAAGGTGAAACACATGCCGGCCAGTCAAGTGTCCAGAGCAGTAGTGTTGGGCTAGCAGGGCTCCGGTGAACTGGGCTATAGCGGACTACTATCGCTCAGGAAGCACTAGACTACATTTCCTCATATGAGAGGTTGCCAAGGATAAACTACTAGATTGTCGGATCCCACTCATACCAAGCATTTCAATCATACACACAATATGCCCGATATGAGTACATACAACATGGCATCACAACAAAACTCTACAACTCAAGTACTTTATTTAAAGGCTCTAGAGAGCCATACATAACAAGTTCATGCAGGTAGGGGTCACATGACCCGACACTCAAGTCATACACGCATACAAGCACAAGCGGAAGTAAATAGTCTGAGAACAGACACTAGAAAGCAAGAAGGCTTCCGAAGCCTGTCTATCTACATAGGGCCCTCCATGGCCAGGATCACCACCTGGGTGGTTAGTCACTCGTCGACATCAAGGTCTATGTAGAACCCATCGGAGGGGGCGGTGTTGTCGTCTAAAAACAGTAATTAGGCAAACATGAGTACAAAGGTACTCAGCAAGTCTTACAACAGAACCTACTATACATGCTCATTCTCAAGAAGGTGGTGGGGTTATTACAGCAAGCCAGCTTTGACTCTTGGCTAGGCTATCCTACGGAACTCCACTAGTAAAATAGTTTTCGCACATGAGTCCACTACTCACCAACATAATACTCCACCGGGGATCCTCCCTCGTCATCCTACGAGAGGGCCATCCTCGGTACTCACACTTATCTTGAGTCTTTTAGTAGTAACCATTAACTTGTCTATGAACTGTATAGGCAACCAAGTAGTCCTTTACCGCGGACGCGGCTATTCAAATAGTTTATACCCTGCAGGGGTGTACTTTGTCACACATGTTTCCACCACTTAGCGTCTGCACACGACATGTGCTCGGCAGACTTCAAGTGAAAACCGACGTGGGTGTAGACCACGACCTGACTAACCTCACAAGTTTCTAGTCCAGGTTTATCGCCTATTCAGGTTCCATCCACAAGGAAATCCGGCCAGGGTGTCCTCAACGGCCCCAAACGATGTGTACAGGGTCCCGAGACGCCAAATGGGCGCCCGACATACCCGGCCACAGTGTATCTACCGCATCATAGCCCACCCCTAGGGTCAGCGCTACGCACGGCCGCCAACTCATAACCTACAAACACCAAAAACTAGTTGCAACTCCTGGACAGAGGGCGAGAGGGGTCAGTAAGTCGAGCGGGGTCATATTTCAGGGCCCAATGTGTGGTAGTAGCTGAATCTTAAATCACACATACAGATCTCAGTTCTTATGGACGGCCTCAATGAAACAACCCAACATGCACTCCTACATGGCCTCTCATCGATACCTTTACCAACACATGTTCAACACATCCCTCATATTACCGACATAATCATTTCACTCCAGCCCATCACCCAGATGAACCAGACCTGACACAACTCTAAGCATAGCAGGCATAGCAAGGTAGGAATCACATACATGGCTCAATCAACTCCTACACATGCTAGTGGGTTTCATCTAGTTACTGTGGCAATGACAGGTCATGCAGAGGATAAGGGTTCAACTACCATAGCACACAGCAGTTTGAATCGTGTTGTCTTAATGCAGTAAACAAGAGCAGAAGCGAGAACATGGGTTTGTATCAGAATGATCAATGGGTTGCTTGCCTGTTGTAGTGGTAGTAGGGTACTGCCCTTCAGACGGATACTCGGGGTTATCCTCGGAGGCAGAACCTACCACGAAAGACACACCGAACATAATCAACACATGACAATATGCAACAATATGATGCATGCTATGACATGGCAAAATGAATGTGTCTTGGCCTAATGCAAGCTAAAACAGAAAGGTATGAACCCATTTGAATCAAAGATTCAAATGATAGCTCATTTAACTTAGCCTTATTAGTGCATTATCTTATATTGCTTAAACAGCAAGGTTATATTGTTTTGTCATGCATGAAACCATTACAGATGGATAGATTGATTTTTTCTGATCATTTTTCATATATAAATCTTTGCATTTGGAGCTATGGTTGATTTTCTATGATTTTTAGAAGTTTTGGCTATTTTCTGGAATTTCCTATTAAAGAATAAATCCAGTAATTGAATTAATGCGTCAGCATGACATAGGTGTGATGTCAGCAGGTCAACTGGGTCGGCCAGTTCAAACCTGACTGGTGGGCCCTGTCTGTTAGTGACTCAGCTAATTAATAGAATTAAATTAACACTAATTAGCTGTCAGTGGGGCCTGGGCCCACATGTAAGTGACTAAACTAATCCTAAACTAATTAGTAGACCGGCCCCACCTATCATAGACTCAGGGGGGTCAACCTGGGCCCACACGGGGTCAAACAAGGTCAACTCGCCGGCGTCTAGCCGCCGGCGAGGCCAGACGCGGTGGAGCAGCGCGGGATTTGCACTCCGGCAACCAAAAGGACGGTGGAGACTATCTACGTGATGTGAGGAGGAAACCGCGTCGAGTGGTGGCAGTGGGTGGAGTTGGGGTGGCCGGAAACGCCGCCGGCGACGAGTTTGGCGGTGGCCGGAGCTCGGGTGAGGTCGAGCTAGTCGCTAGGGGGCACGGGGAGGCGCGTGGTTTGGTGCGTTGAGCTCCTGGAGGTGCGGTAGGAATAGTGGACAGGGTGGCATGGCCATTGGGTGGCCGGAGCCTCGTCGGCGACGAGCTCCGCGGCGGTGCGTGCGGTTGATCTACATGTAGTCGCTACGGGGCTCGAGAGAGAGAACGGAGAGGGTGGGGAGGTGGCTGAGCTCATGGGGGTCTCGTCGAGGCAGTCGGCGAGGTCGGGGATGGGCTGATGCGGCGGGGACGGTGAAGGGGATCTCCGGTGGCCGGAGTTGAGGGTGAGCTCGATGCAGCGTCTCCGGGGCGAGCGAGCGCTCGGGGCTCGACCCACTCGATGTAATCGACGACGCCGGAGCTCGGGGACACGATGGCGCGGCGCGAGGACTACGAAGGGCACGGCTATGACGACGGTGCGGCAACAGGGGCGTCGGCCATGGTGGGGAACGGCGAAGGGAGAGAGACGGGGGGGAATGGCGTGTCCAGGGGCTTCGGGGTGCGACGTGGAGGCGTCCAAGCGTCCGGGGCGCGGGCGGCAAGCAGGTGGCGCCGTCGCGAGCTCAGGCGCGCCGGCGTCACCTCCCTGCCTGCCTGGCGGGGAAGAAGCAGCTGGCTGGCGCGGGCCAGCACAGTGCTAGGCCGCCAGGTGGGCCGGCTGGTGGGCTAGGTGGGCTACGCCGGTAAGTTCCTCTCTCTCCCTTTCTTTTCCTGTTTTTATTTATTTATTATTTATGTAACTTCAGGGCTTTATTAAAAATGCCAGGGCATTACCATAAATCATAAAATTAATCATGGCTACTGCTTAGAATATATCCAACAGCAAACATTTTAGTTTATGATTATTTGAGCATAAAATGTTTTATAGCATTTAAATGCCCAAATGCAAGTACTATAAGGGTTAATCCAATGACCTTAAGATGTCCTAGAAAAATGTGCACCATTTTTGTCAGGGGTTTTAACCCAAAACAAAAAGGGTGGGCTTTTTAGAAGGGCATTTCAGGTTCATTGAAAAAGTTTTTAGTAAACCCTAGTTGTTCCAGGGGGGTGCTGGGGGTTCTGTCATCCCCATTTCAAATTTAAAAGGAAATTAAACATGATGCACACTCTAATGCTTGAACTAGCTAGGGTGTGACAAAGTGCGTCCCACATATCTTTTCCATTATCAATTGACACATAAGCATCAACTATGTTCTCACCAAGAACACTCAAGAGAGCAGCCTTAAACAGAGTATCCATTTTCTGAAAAGCTTGTGCCTGTCGAGCATCATACTCTGAAGGAAATATGCCCTAGAGGCAATAATAAAGTTGTTATTTATATTTCCTTATATCATGATAAATGTTTATTATTCATGCTAGAATTGTATTAATCGGAAACTTAGTACATGTGTGAATACATAGACAAATAGAGTGTCACTAGTATGCCTCTACTTGACTAGCTCGTTAACCAAAGATGGTTATGTTTCCTAGCCATAGATATGAGTTGTCATTTTATGAGCGGGATCACATCATTAGAGAATGGTGTGATTGACTTGACCCATCCGTTAGCTTAGCACTATGATCGTTTAGTTTATTGCTATTGCTTTCTTCATAACTTATACATGTTCCTATGACTATAAGATTATGCAACTCCCGAATACCGGAGGAAAACTTAATGTGCTATCAAATGACACAACGTAACTGGGTGATTATAAAGATGCTCTACAGGTGTCTCCGATGGTGTTTGTTGAGTTGGCATAGATCGAGATTAGGATTTGTCACTCCGATTGTCGGAGAGGTATCTCTGGGCCCTCTCGGTAATGCACATCACTATAAGCCTTGCAAGCAATGTGACTAATGAGTTAGTTACGAGATGATGCAATACAGAACGAGTAAAGAGACTTGCCAGTAACGAGATTGAACTAGGTATAATGATACCAACGATCGAATCTCGGCCAAGTAACATACCGATGACAAAGGGAACAACGTATGGTGTTATGCGGATTGACTGATAAAGATCTTCGTAGAATATGTAGGAACCAATATGAGCATCCAGGTTCCTCTACTGGTTATTGACCGGAGATGAGTCTCGGTCATGTCTACATAGTTCTCGGTCTGCACGCTTAATGTTCGATGACGATCGGTATTATGAGTGTATGTGTTTTGATGTACCAAAGGTAGTTCAGAGTCCCGGATGAGATCACGGACATGACGAGGAGTCTCGAAATGGTTGAGACATAAAGATTGATATATTGGATGACTATATTCGGACACCGGAATAGTTCCGAGGGTCACCCGATAAATATCGGAGTGCCGGAAGGGTTATCAGAACCACCGGGGAAGTTATGGGCCTTATTGGGCCTTAAGGGAGAGAGAGGGAGCAGCCAAGGGCTGGCCGTGTGCCCCCCCCCCCATGGGCCTAGTCTGAATTGGACTAGGGGGAGGGGCAGCGCCCCCTCCTTCCTTCTCCTTCCCCTCTCCTTCCTTCTTCTCCTAGTAGGACTAGGAAAAGGGGGAATCCAACTCCTACTGGGAGTAGGATTCCCCCCTTGGGCGCGCCCTATAGAGCTGGCCGGCCTCCCCCTTGCTCCTTTATATACGGGGGCAGGGGCACCCGAGAACTCACAATGTATCTATAATTTTTTATTGTTCCATGCTATTATATTATTTGTTTTGGATGTTTAATGGGCTTTAATATGCCCTTTTACATTATTTTTGGCACTAACCTATTAACCGGAGGCCCAGTGCCAATATCTGTTTTTTTGCCTATTTCAGTGTTTTGCAGAAAAGGAATATCAAACGGAACAAAACTTTCACGAGGATCTTTCTTGGAACAAACGCAATCTAGGAGACTTGGAGTGGAAGTGATACGTCTCCAACGTATCTACAATTTTTGATTGTTCCATGCTATTATATTATCTGTTTTGAATGTTTAATGGGCTTTAATATGCACTTTTATATTATTTTTAGGACTAATCTATTAACCGAAGGCCCAGTGCAAATTGTTGTTTTCTTGCCTATTTCAGTGTTTCGCAGAAAAGGAATATCAAACGGAATCCAAATGGAACGTAACCTTCGCGAGGATCTTTTTTGGAACAAACGCAATCCAGGAGACTTGGAGTGGAGGTCAAGGAAGCAACGAGGCCATGAGGTAGGGCGGCGCGGCCAGGGGGTAGGCGCACCCCCACCCTCATGGGCCCCACGGAGCTCCACTGACCTACTTCTTTCGTCTATATATACTCCTATACCCTGAAAACATCCGGGGGAGCCACGAAACCACATTTTCACTGTCGCAACCTTCTGTACCCGTGAGATCCCATCTAGGGACCTTTTTCGGTGTTCTACCGGAGGGGGATTCGATCACGGAGGGCTTCTACATCAACACCATAGCCTCTCTGATGATGTGTGAGTAGTTTACCACAGACCTTCGGGTCCATAGTTATTAGCTAGATGGCTTCTTCTCTCTCTTTGGTTCTCAATACAAAGTTCTCCTCGATGTTCTTGGAGATCTATTCGATGTAATACTTTTTGAGGTGTGTTTGCCGAGATCCGATGAATTCTGGGTTTATGATCAAGATTATCTATGAACAACATTTGATTCTTCTCTGAATTCTTATATGCATGATTTGATATCTTTGCAAGTCTCTTCGAATTATCAGTTTGGTTTGGCCTACTAGATTGATCTTTCTTGTAATGGGAGAAGTGCTTAGCTTTGGGTTCAATCTTGCGGTGCTCGATCCCAGTGACAGAAAGGGAACCGACACATATTGTAGTGTTGCCATCGAGGATAAAAAGATGGGGTTTATATCATATTGCTTGATTTTGTCCCTCTACATCATGTCATCTTGCCTAATGCATTACTCTATTCTTATGAACTTAATACTCTAGACGCATGCTGGACAACGGTCGATGTGTGGAGTAATAGTAGTAGATGCAGAATCGTTTCGGTCTACTTGACACGGACGTGATGCCTATGTTTATGACCATGCCTAGATATTCTCATAACTATGCACTTTTCTATCAATTGCTCGACAGTAATTTGTTCACCCACCGTAATATATGCTATCTTGAGAGAAGCCACTAGTGAAACCTATGGCCCCCGGGTCTATTTTACATCATATTAGTTTCCCGTAAGCTTGCCAATTTTCTATCGCCATTTATTTTGCAATCTTTACTTTCCAATCTATACAACAAAAATACCAAAAATATTTATCTTATTATCTTTATCAGATCTCACTTTTGCAAGTGGCCGTGAAGGGATTGACAACCCCTTTATCGCGTTGGTTGCAAGGTTCTTGATTGTTTGTGTAGGTACTAGGCAACTTGTGTGTAGTCTTCTACTGGATTGATACCTTGGTTCTCAAAAACTGAGGGAAATACTTACTCTACTTTGCTGCATCACCCTTTCCTCTTCAAGGGAAAACCAACGCATGCTCAAGAGGTAGCAAGAAGGATTTCTGGCACCGTTGCCGGGGAGATCTACACTCAAGTCAAGACATACCAAGTACCCATCAAAAAATCTTATCCCTCGCATTGCATTATTTTTCATTCGCCTCTCGTTTTCCTCTCCCCCACTTCACCTTTGCTATTTTATTTGCCCTTTTTTCGTTCATCTCTTTTTGCTTGCCCCTTGTTTGCTTGTGTGTTGTATTGATTGTTTGCCACGATGGCTCAAGATAATACTAAATTATGTGACTTTTCTAATACCAATAATAATGATTTTATTAGCACTTCGATTGCTCCTACTAACGATGTTGAATCTTGTGAAATCAATATCGCTTTGTTGAATGTTGTTACGAAAGATCAAATTTTCGGCCTTCCTAGTGAAGATGCCGCTACCCATCTAAACAGCTTCGTTGATTTGTGTGACATGCAAAGGAACAAAGATGTGGATAATGATATTATTAAATTGAAGCTATTTCTGTTTTTGCTTAGAGATCGTGCTAAAACTTGGTTCTCTTCTTTACCTAAAAATAGTATTGATTCATGGAATAAGTGAAAAGATGATTTTATCTCTAAGTATTTTCCTCCCGCTAAGATCATCTGTCTTAGAAACAATATTATGAATTTTAAGCAACTTGAGCATGAGCATGTTGCACAAGCTTGGGAGAGGATGAAATTAATGATACGTAATTGCCCTACACATGGTTTGAATTTATGGATGATTATACAAAAAAATTATGCTGGATTGAATTTTGCTTCTAGAAATCTTTTAGATTCGGCCGCGGGAAGCACTTTTATGGAAATCACTTTAGGAAAAGCTACTAAACTCCTAGATAATATTATGGTTAATTATTCTCAATGGCATACCGAGAGATCCACTAGTAAAAAGGTTCATGCGGTAGAAGAGATTAATGTTTTGAGTGGAAAGATGGATGAACTTATGAAATTGTTTGCTAATAAGAGTGTTTCTTCTGATCCTAATGATATGCCTTTGTCCACTTTGATTGATAATAATAATGAATCTATGGATGTGAATTTTGTTGGTAGGAACAATTTTGATAACAACGCGTATAGAGGAAATTATAATTGTAGGCCGTCTCCTAGTAATTCCTCTAATAATTATGGTAATTACTACAAGAACTCTTATGGAAATTTTAATAATATGCCCTCCAATATTGAGACTAGTGTTAAAGAATTTATGAATTCGCAAAAGAATTTCAATGCTTTGCTTGAAGAAAAAATGCTTAAGATTGATGAGTTGGCTAGGAATGTGGATAGAATTTCTCTTGATGTTGATTCTTTGAAACATAGATCTATTCCACCTAATCATGACATCAATGAGTCTCTCAAAGCCATGAGAATTTCCATTGATGAGTGTAAAAAAAGAACTGCCAGGATGCGTGCTAAAAAGATTGCTTTGTGAAAGCGTGTTCTTCTAGTTTTCATGATAATAAAGATGTAGATCTAAAAGTGGTTGATGTGTCTCCTATTAAATCTTTGTTTTCCAATATGAATCTTTATAAAGATGGGACTGGAGATGAGTCAACTTTAGTTAAAAGGCGTCCCAATGATATGGAGTTTTTAGATCTTGATGCTAAAGTTAATAAAAGTGGGATTGAAGAGGTCAAAACTTTACATAGAAATGAACCCACTATTTTGGATTTCAAGGAATTTAATTATGATAATTGCTCTATGATAGATTGTATTTCCTTGTTGCAATCCGTGTTAAATTCTCCTCATACTTATGATCAAAACAAAGATTTTACCAAACATATCATTGATGCTTTAATGCAATCCTATGAGGAAAAGCTTGAATTAGAAGTTTCTATCCCTAGAAAACTTTATGATGAGTGGGAACCTACTATTAGAATTAAGATTAAAGATTGATACGACTCCAACGTATCTACTTTTCCAAACACTTTTGCCCTTGTTTTGGACTCTAACTTGCATGATTTGAATGGAACTAACCCGGATTGGCGTTGTTTTCAGCAGAATTGTCATGGTGTTATTTTTGTGCAGAAATAAAAGTTCTCAGAATGACCTAAAAATCAACGGAGATTATTTTTGGAATATATAAAAAATATTGGAAGAAGAATCCACATCAGGGGGCCCACACCCTGTCCACGAGGGTGGGGGGCGCGCCCCCTGCCTCGTGGGCCCCCTGTCGCTCCACCGACCTCAACTCCAACTCCATATATTCGTGTTCGAGGAGAAAAAAATTAGAGAGAAGGATTCATCGCGTTTGACGATACGGAGCCGCCGCCAAGACCTAAACTCTCTCGGGAGGCTGATCTGGAGTCCGCTCGGGGCTCCGGAGAGGGGAATCCGTCGCCATCATCATCATCAACCTTCCTCCATCACCAATTTCATGATGCTCACCGCCATGGGTGAGTAATTCCATCGTAGGCTTGCTGGACGGTGATGGGTCGGATGAGATTTATCATGTAATCGAGTTAGTTTTGTTAGGGTTTGATCCCTAGTATCCACTATGTTCTGAGATTGATGTTGCTATGACTTTGCTATGCTTAATGCTTGTCACTAGGGCCCGAGTGCCATGATTTCAGATCTGAACCTATTATGTTTTCATGAATATATGTGAGTTCTTGATCCTATCTTGCAAGTCTATAGTCACCTACTATGTGTTATGATCCGGCAACCCCAAAGTGACAATAATCGGGACCACTCCCGGTGATGACCGTAGTTTGAGGAGTTCATGTATTCACTATGTGTTAATGCTTTGGTCCGGTACTCTATTAAAAGGAGGCCTTAATATCCCTTAGTTCCCAATAGGACCCCGCTGCCACGGGAGGGTAGGATAAAATATGTCATGAAAGTTCTTTTCCATAAGCACGTGTGACTATATTCGGAATGCATGCCTACATTACATTGATGAATTGGAGCTAGTTTTGTGTCACCCTATGTTATAACTGTTGCATGAATAATTGCATCCGGCATAATTCTTCATCACCGATCCAATGCCTACGAGCTTTTCATATATTGTTCTTCGCTTATTTACTTTTCCGTTGCTACTGTCACAATCACTACAAAACCCAAAAATATTACTTTTGCTACCGTTACGTTTGCCACCGTTACCACTACTATCATATTACTTTGCTACTAAACACTTTGCTGTAGATATTAAGTTTCTAGGTGTGGTTGAATTGAAAACTCAGCTGCTAATACTTGAGAATATTCTTTGGCGCCCATTGTGCCGAGTCAATAAATTTGGGTTGAATACTCTACCCTCGAAAACTGTTGCGATCCCCTATACTTGTGGGTTATCAAAGATCATGAATGATATGCTTTATGTGATTTGGGTGCTAGTATTTCCACGATTCCAAAAACTTTGTGTGATGTGTTAGGTTTCCGTGAATTTGATGATTGTTCTTTAAATTTGCATCTTGCGGATTCCACCATTAAGAAACCTATGGGAAGCATTAATGATGTTATTATTGTTGCAAATAGGAATTATGTGCCCGTAGATTTCATCGTTCTTGATATAGATTGCAATCCTACATGTCCTATTATTCTTGCTAGACCTTTCCTTAGAACGATTGGTGCAATTATTGACATGAAAGAAGAAAATATTAGATTCCAATTTCCATTAAGAAAAGGCATGGAACACTTTACTAGAAAGAAAAATTAAATTACCTTATGAATCTATTATGAGAGCCACATATGGATTGCATACCAAAGATGACAATAGCTAGATATATTCTTGTTTTTATGCCTAGCTAGGGGCGTTAAATGATAGCGCTTGTTGGGAGGCAACCCCATTTTATTTTTGTTCCTTGCTTTTGTTCCTGTTTAGTAATAAATAATTCATCTATCCTCTGTTATGATTTTTTTATGTTTTAATTAGTTTTTGTGCCAAGTAAAGCCTTTAGGATCTTCTTGGGTGATTGTTATTTGATCTTGCTGAAAAAACAGAAAGTACGCGCTCACGAGAATAATTTTCATTTTTTACCAGAGAGCGATAAAATACCAATTCCAACTGAAGTAGATCAATATACAAATTATTTAGGACCACCTAATTTCTCAGGATTGTTGGAGTTACATAAGTATTCGAAACCTACAGATTTCTACAAACTGTTCTGTTTTTGACAGATTCTGTTTTTCGTGTGTTGTTTGCTTATTTTGATGAATCTATGGCTAGTATCGGGGGGTATGAACCATAGAGAAGTTGGAATACAGTAGGTTTAACACCAATATAAATAAATAATGAATTCATTACAGTACCTTAAAGTGGTGGTTTGTTTTCTTATACTAACAGAGCTCATGAGATTTTTCTGTTGAGTTCTGTGTTGTGAAGTTTTCAAGTTTTTGGGTAAAGATTTGATGGATTTTGAAACAAGGATTGGCAAGAGCCTAAGCTTGTGGATGCCCAAGGCACCCCAATGTAAAATTTAAGGACAACCAAAAGCCTAAGCTTGGGGATGCCCCGTAAGGCATCCCCTCTTTCGTCTTCGTCTATCGGTAACTTTACTTGAGGCTATATTTTTATTCACCACATGATATGTGTTTTTCTTGGAGCGTCTTGTATGATTTGAGTCTTTGCTTTTTAGTTTACCACAATCATCCTTGATGTACACACATTTTGGAGAGACACACATGAATCAGAATTTATTAGAATACTCTATGTGCTTCACTTATATCTTTTGAGCTAGATAAATTTTGCTCTAATGCTTCACTTATACCTTTTTAAGAGCACGGTGGTGGTTTTATTTTATAGAAATTATTGATCTCTCATGCTTCACTTATATTATTTTGAGAGTCCTTTATAACAGCATGGTAATTTGCTTTGGCTATAAAATTAGTCTTAATATGATAGGCATCCAAGATGGGTATAATAAAAAACTTTCATATAAAGTGCATTGAATACTATGAGAAGTTTGATTCTTTATGATTGTTTTGATATATGAAGATGGTGATATTAGAGTCATGCTAGTTGAGTAGTTGTGAATTTGAGAGATACTTGTGTTAAAGTTTGTGATTCCCGTAGCATGCACGTATGGTGAACCGTTATGTGATGAAGTCAGATCATGATTTTTTTTGATTGTCTTCCTTATGAGTGGCGGTCGAGGACGAGCGATGGTATTTTCCTACCAATCTATCCCCCTAGGAGCATGCGCATAATACTTTGTTTCAATAACTAATATATTTTTGCAATAAGTATGTGAGTTCTTTATGACTAATGTTGAGTCCATGGATTATACGCACTCTCACCCTTCCACCATTGCTAGCCTCTCTAGTACCACGCAACTTTCGCCGGTACCATAAACCCACCATTTACCTTCCTCAAAACAGCCACGATACCTACCTATTATGGCATTTCCATAGCCATTCCGAGATATATTGCCATGCAACTTTCCACCGTTTCGTTTATTATGACACGCTCCATCATTGTCATATTGCTTTGCATGATCATGTAGTTGACATCGTATTTGTGGCAAAGCCACCGTCCATAATTTTTCATACATGTCACTCTTGATTCATTGCACATCCCGGTACACTGTCGGAGGCATTCATATAGAGTCATATTTTATTCTAAGTATCGATTTGTAATTCTTGAGTTGTAAGTAAATAAAAGTGTGATGATCATCATTATTAGAGCATTGTCCCAGTGAGGAAAGGATGATGGAGACTATGATTCCCCCACAAGTCGGGATGAGACTCCGGACGAAAAAAATAAAGAAAAAAAGAGGCCATAAAAAGGAAAGAAAAAGAGAAAAGGCCCAAAAAATGAGAGAAAAAGAGAGACGGGGCAATGTTACTATCCTTTTTCCACACTTGTGCTTCAAAAGTAGCATCATGATCTTCATGATAGAGAGTATCTTATTTTGTCACTTTCATATACTAGTGGGAATTTTTCATTATAGAACTTGGCTTGTATATTCCAATGATGGGCTTCCTCAAAATTGCCCTAGGTCTTCGTGAGCAAGCAAGTTGGATGCACACCCACTTAGTTTCTTTTGTTGAGCTTTCATACATTTATAGATCTAGTGCATTTGTTGCATGGGAATCCCTACTCCTCGCATTGACATCAATTGATGGGCATCTCCATAGCTCGTTGATTAGCCGCGTCAATGTGAGACTTTCTCCTTTTTTGTCTTCGCCACAGAACCTCCATCAACATATTCTATTCCACCCATAGTGTTATGTCCATGGCTCGCGCTCATGTATTGCGTGAAAGTTGAAAAAGTTTGAGAATACTAAAGTATGAAACAATTGCTTGGCTTGTCATCGGGGTTGTGCATGATGGGAGCATTTTGTGTGACGAAAATGAAGCATAGCCAAATTATATGATTTTGTAGGGATGATCTTTCTTTGGCTATGTTATTTTGAGAAGACATAATTGCTTGGTTAGTATGCTTGAAGTATTATTGTTTTATGTCAATGTTAAACTTTTGTCTTGAATCTTTCGGATCTGAATATTCATGCCACAATAAAGAAAAATACATTGAAAATTATGTTAGGTAGCACTCCACATAAAAAAATTCTGTTTTTATCATTTACCTACTCGAGGATGAGCAGGAATTAAGCTTGGGGATGCTTGATACGTCTCCAACGTATCTATAATTTTTGATTGTTCCATGCTATTATATTATCTGTTTTGGATGTTTAATGGGCTTTAATATGCACTTTAATATTATTCTTTGGACTAACCTATTAACTGAAGGCCCAGTGCAAATTGTTGTTTTCTTACCTATTTCAGTGTTTCGCAAAAAAGGAATATCAAACGGAATCCAAACGGAACGAAACCTTCGCGGGGATATTTTTTGGAACAAACGCAATCCAGGAGACTTGGAGTGGAGGTCAAGGAAGCAACAAGGCGGCCACGAGATAGGGCGGTGCGCCCCCCACCCTTGTGGGCCCCACGGAGCTCCACCGACCTACTTCTTTCACCTATATATACTCTTATACCCTAAAAACATCAGGGGGAGCCACAAAACCACGATCACGGAGGGCTTCTACATCAACACCATAGCCTCCCCGATGATGTGTGAGTAGTTTACCACAGACCTTCGGGTCCATAGTTATTAGCTAGATGGCTTCTTCTCTCTCTTTGGTTCTCAATAGAAAGTTCTCCTCGATGTTCTTGGAGATCTATTCGATGTAATATTTTTGCAGTGTGTTTGCCGAGATCCGATGAATTCTGGGTTTATGATCAAGATAATCTATGAACAATATTTGATTCTTCTCTGAATTCTTATATGCATGATTTGATATCTTTGCAAGTCTCTTCGAATTATCAGTTTGGTTTGGCCTACGAGATTGATCTTTCTTGCAATGGGAGAAGTGCTTAGCTTTGGGTTCAATCTTGCGGTGCTCGATCCCAGTGACAGAAAGGGAACCGACACGTATTGTATTGTTGCCATTGAGGATAAAAAGATGGGGTTTATATCATATTGCTTGAGTTTATCCCTCTACATCATGTCATCTTGCCTAATGCGTTACTTTGTTCTTATGAACTTAACACTCTAGATGCATGCTGGATAGCGGTCGATGTGTGGAGTAATAGTAGTAGATGCAGAATCCTTTCGTTCTACTTGACACGGATGTGATGCCTATGCATATAATCATGCCTAGATATTCTCATAACTATGCGCTTTTCTACCAATTGCTCGGCAGTAATTTGTTCAACCACCGTAATATATGCTATCTTGAGAGGAGCCACTAGTGAAACCTATGGCCCCCGGGTCTATTTTACATCATATTAGTTTCCCGTCAACTTGCCAATTTATGTCACTATTTATTTTGCAATATTTACTTTCCAATCTATACAACAAAAATACCAAAAATATTTATCTTATTATCTTTATCAGATCTCACTTTTGCAAGTGGACGTGAAGGGATTGACAACCCCTTTATCGCGTTGGTTGCAAGGTTTTTGATTGTTTGTGCAGGTACTAGGCGACTTGCGTGTAGTCTCCTACTGGATTGATATCTTGGTTCTCAAAAACTAAGGGAAATACTTATGCTACTTTGCTGCATCACCCTTTCCTCTTCAAGGGAAAACCAACACATGCTCAAGAGGTAGCAGGAAGTCAGAGACGCAACGAGGCGGCCACGAGGCAGGAGGGCGCACCCAGGGGGGTAGGCGCGCCCCCACCCTCATGGGCCCCTCGTAGCTCCACCGACATACTTATTTCGCCTATATATACTCTTATACCCTAAAAACATTCAGGAGAGCCACAAAACCACTTTTCCACCGCTGCAACCTTCTGTACCCGTGAGATCCCATCTAGGGCCTTTTCCGGCGATATGCCGGAGCGGGATTCGATCACGGAGGGCTTCTACATCAACACCATTGCCTCTCCGATGATGTGTGAGTAGTTTACCACAGACCTTCGGGTCCATAGTTATTAGCTAGATGGCTTCTTCCCTCTCTTTGGTTCTCAATACAAAGTTCTCCTCGATGTTCTTGGAGATCTATTCGATGTAATATTCTTTTGCGGTGTGTTTGCCGAGATCCAATGAATTGTGGATTTATGATCAAGATTATCTATGAACAATATTTGGTTATTCTCTGAATTCTTATATGCATGATTTGATATCTTTGCAAGTCTGTTCGAATTATCGGTTTAGTTTCGCCTACTAGATTGATCTTTCTTGCAATGAGAGAAGTGCTTAGCTTTGGGTTCAATCTTGCGGTGTCCTTTCCTAGTGACAGTAGGGGCAGCAAGGCACGTATTGTATCGTTGCCATTGAGGATAAAAAGATGGGCTTTATATCATATTGCTTGAGTTTATCCCTCTACATAATGTCATCTTGCCTAAAGCATTACTCTGTTCTTATGAACTTAATACTCTAGATGCATGCTGGATAGCGGTTGATGTGTGGAGTAATAGTAGTAGATGCAGAATCGTTTCGGTCTACTTAACACGGACGTGATGCCTATAAATCATTGCCTAGATATTCTCATAAATATGCGCCCTTCTATCAATTGTCCGCCAGTAATTTGTTCACCCACCATAATACATGCTATCATGAGAGAAGCCACTAGTGAAACCTATGGCCCCCGGGTCTATTTTATATCATATAAGTTTCCGATCTACAATTCTAGTTTACTATTTATTTTATTTTGCAATCTTTACTTTTCAATCTATACAACAAAAATACCAAAAATATTTATCTTATTATCTTTATCAGATCTCACTTTTGCAAGAGGCCGTGAAGGGATTGACAACCCCTTTAACGCATTGGTTGCAAGGTTCTTGATTGTTTGTGCAGGTACTAGGCGACTTGCGTGTAATCTCCTACTGGATTGATATCTTGGTTCTCAAAAAACTGAGGGAAATACTTATGCTACTTTGTTGCATCACCCTTTCCTCTTCAAGGGAAACCCAACGCATGCTCAAGAGGTAGCATGCCGCCCTCCACATATTTCCACCTTGATCATATTATCGTAGTGCTTAGGCGAAGCCCTGCGTCGGTAACTTCATCATCACCGTCAACACGCCGTCGTGCTCGGGAAACTCTCCCTCGGCCTCAGCTAGATCTAGAGTTCGAGGGACGTCATCGAGCTGAACGTGTGCAGATTGCGGAGGTTCCGTGCATTCGGTACTTGATTAGTTGGATCGCGAAGACGTCCGACTACATCAACCATGTTACTTAACGCTTCCGCTTTCGGTCTATGAGGGTACGTAGACACAGTCTCCCCTCTCGTTGCTATGCATCTCCTAGATAGATGTTGCATGATTGTAGGATTTTTTTTGAAATACTGTGTTCCCCAACAGTGGTATCAGAGCCAGGCTTATGCGTAGATGTTATATGCATGAGTAAAACACAAAGAGTTGTGGGCGATAATAGTCATACTTCTTACCAGCATGTCATACATTGATTCGGCGGTATTGTTGGATGAAGCGGCCCAGACCGACATTACATGACCGCGTTTCATGAGACTGGTTCTACCGCCGTGCTTCTCACACGGGTGGCTAGTGGGTGTCTGTTTCTCTAACTTTAGTTGAATCGAGTGTGACTATGCCCGGTCCTTGTTGAAGGTTGAAACGGCAAACTTGACGAAAAATCGTTGTGGTTTTATGCCGTAGGTAAGTACGGTTCTTGCTTGTTGGGGAACGCAGTATTTCAAAAAAATTCCTACGATCACGCAAGATATGTCTAGGAGATGCATATCAGCGAGAGGGGAGAGTGTATCTACGTATCCTCGTAGACCGAAAGCAGAAGTGTTAAGTATCACGGTTGATGTAATCGAACGTCTTCGCGATCCAACTGATCAAGTACTGAACACACGGCACCTCCGCGATCTGCACACGTTCAGCTCGGGGACGTCCCTCGAACTCTAGATCCAGCTGAGGCCGAGGGAGAGTTTCGCCAGCATGACGGTGTGTTGACGGTGATGATGAAGTTACCGACGCAGGGCTTCGCCTAAGCACTATGACAATATGACCGAGGCGGAAATCTGTGGAGGGGGGCACCGCACACGGCTAAAACAATTGTCAACTTGTGTGTCTATGGGGTGCCCCCCTCCCCCGTATATAAAGGAGAGGAGGAGGGGACCGGCCGGCCTCATGGTGCGTCCCCGAGGGGGGATTCCTACTCCTACTAGGAGTAGGTTTCCCCCCTTTCCTAGTCCAACTAGGAGGGGGAAGGAAGGAGAAGAGGAGAAGAACGAAAGGCAAGCCAGCCCCCCTCCCAATTCGGATTGGGCTTGGGGGCGCCCCACCTCTTGGCCGCCTCCTCTCTCTTCCACTAAAGCCCATGTAGGCCCATTAAGCCTCGGGGGGGTTCTGATAACCCCCCGGTACTCCGGTAAATGCCCAAACTCATCCGAAACCATTCCGGTGTCCAAACATAACATTCCAATATATCAATTTTCATGTCTCGACCATTTCGAGACTCCTCGTCATGTCCGCGATCACATCCGGGACTCCAAACTACCTTCGGTACATCAAAACACATAAACTCATAGTACCGATCGTCATCGAACGTTAAGCGTGCGGACCCTACAGGTTCGAGAACTATGTAGACATGACCGAGACTCACTTCCGGTCAATAACCAATAGCGGAACCTGGATGCTCATATTGGTTCCTACATATTCTATGAAGATTTTTATTGGTCAAACCACATAACAACATAAGTTGTTCCCTTTGTCGTCGGTATGTTACTTGCCTGAGATTCGATCGTCGGTATCATCATACCTAGTTCAATCTCGTTACCGGCAAGTCTCTTTACTTGTTCCGTAAGGCATCATCTCATAACTAACCCATTAGTCATATTGCTTGCAAGATTATAGTGATGTGCATTACCGAGAGGGCCCAGAGATACCTCTCCAACAATCGGAGTGACAAATCCTAATCTCGATCTATGCCAACTCAACAAACACCATCGGAGACACCTGTAGAGCATCTTTATAATCACGTAGTTACGTTGTGACATTTTATAGCACACTAAGTGTTGCTCCGGTATTTGGAAGTTGCATAATATCATAGTCATAGGAACATGTATAAGTTATGAAGAAAGCAATAGCAATAAACTAAACGATCATAGTGCTAAGCTAACGGATGGGTCAAGTCAATCACATCATTCTATAATGGTGATCCCATTCATCAAATGAAAACTCATGTCTATGGTTAGGAAGCTTAACCATCTTTGATTAACGAGCTAGTCAAGTAGAGGCATACTAGTGACACTCTTTTTGTCTATGTATTCACACATGTACTAAGTTTTCGGTTAATACAATTCTAGCATGAATAATAAACATTTATCATGATATAAGGAAATATAAATAACAACTTTATTATTGCCTCTAGGGCATATTTCCTTCATTGCTAAGCCCGTAGCAGTCACATAAAACTTGCAACAACAAAGTAGAGGACATCTAACTTGTTTTTGCAGGGCATGTTGTGATGTGATATGGTCAAGACGTGATTATATAAATTGTTGTATGAGATGATCATGTTTTGTAACACAGTTATCGGCAACTAGCATGAGCCATATGGTTGTCGCTTTATTGTATGAAATGCAATCGCCATGTAATTGCTTTACTTTATCACTAAGCGGTAGCGATAGTCATGGAAGCAGTAGTTGGTGAGACGACAACAATGCTATGATGGAGATCAAGGTGTCAAGCCGGTGATGATGGTGATCATGACGGTGCTTTGGAGATGGAGATCAAAAGCACAAGATGATGATGGACATATCATATCACTTATATTGATTGCATGTGATGTTTATCCTATATGCATCTTATTTTGCTTAGTACGGCGGTAGCATTATAAGATGACCTCTCACTAAATTTCAAGGTATAAGTGTTCTCCCTGAGTATGCACCATTGCTACAGTTCGTCGTGTTGAGACACCACGTGATGATCGGGTGTGATAAGCTCTACGTTCACATACAACGGGTGCAAGCCAGTTTTGCACACGCAGAATACTCGGGTTAAACTTGACGAACCTAGTATATGCAGATATGGCCTCGGAACACTGAGACCAAAAGGTCGAGCATGCATCATATAGTAGATATGATCAACATAGTGATGTTCACCATTGAAAACTACTCCATCTGACACTAGTACAATGAGCTCCTAAACAAACGGTTTAAAACCCCTTTCCACGACAGCATCTGGAACCGTCGCCCAGTGAGTATGGGCGATAGGGGGGTCCTTCCCACATGACCCAGAAACCGTCGGGGATATGCCCTCCTAGCACACACGTTCAGCAAAATGAGGTCGTGTGCGACTGACGAACGCTCAAATATGGAAATACGTACAATAGAGCTAAAAAATACAATTATACGGCGAAATTGTTTCCGGCCGCAAGTGCATCCCACACAGTCAGTCCCCGCTAAACGTTTATGTTCGTATGTACATCCCACACAGTCGCTCGAAGGAAAACGTTTCCGTTCACAGGTACATCACACACAAATTTTCCCGTTAAATCGCTTGCGTTATTGAATATATCACATACGGTCCATGGAAGAAACTGTGTGGCAAAGGTTGTCCATCACACACAGTTTTCATGTGGTAAACATTTGCGCAAGGTGGCCTAATGCAAATAGTTTTCAAGAGAGTCGTGTGTGATTGTTCATTGATCCAACACGGTTTATTCCTAGAAACTGTGTGCGTTGCCTGATGTCATCGCCCATGGTATTTTTTAACAACCGTTTGCAATAGCAAAACCCAATTAGCAGGCTAATTCGCCACTAGCAGGCTAATTATCTGATTATTCATAATCCATTTATAATTGACAGTTCATATTAAGCACACAATATATTACATTTTCATAATCGAAATACATCAGAGTACAACATCATATAGCTTCAGCACTCAGCTACCCCATTACACAACTACACCAAGACCAAGTTTCACATGCAACATCTATAACCTTTCGAAATTAGCATCATAGACAATACATAGACAGATGTATATCATCTGGAAAACTGCTGAAGTAGAAGGCGAATATTGAGCCTTTTTTATGTTGAAGGTCTTTGTAACTTTAGGCCAGTGCCTGTGGATGATTGACCGTCCATCCTTCATCCTCTTCAGGAACACTTCAATATTGAACTGTGGGTGTTGTATGAATACCTTCCTCGCCTCCTGACCATACAGGTGGTTTGAGAGGTAATCATCAGTGAACTGCTTTGGAAAGGCCTGAAAACAAGGATGTGCATAAATATATTCTCTATATTGGAAATGGGTTAAAGGAATAAAAAGGCCAGGTATAATAGTTAGTACCATCCTGTAGTGAACTAATGTCTTCTTCATTGTACAGACATAGAACTTTTTGTTTTTTGTCGCTAATTTCTTTATCTTAGCAATCTTTCTAAGTTTCTTGACTTGACTGATATTTATGGACAACTCATTTCCCCATATGCAAAAAGGGTCGAACAATGGGTCAAAACCACTAACGGTAGGACCTACATGCGCAAGACCAAATTGTTAAGAACCTAAATATTAGAATGGTTCCTGCAATTTCACAATGATGTGCTATTAGACAACGGACCATGCACGTGCTAACCTCGATTGTAAACCTTAGTGCTTCCCATTGTTTCCCTGCAACACATATAAGGTAGTTATTCATCAGGTTAAGTAAGGGTTCGCATGCTATCAGTAAAAAATGTTGATGAAAAATAATCACATTGCAGATTCATCAGATTAATTTAAGCCACAGTGAAAACCCATTTATCCAAACCAAGCATGATTAAGAACTAGGAAATATAGCACTTGTATATGTTTCTCATGTATTAAGTGCAGCCAAATTTGATTTATTCCTCACATGCACAACAATACAAAATTCTACCCATGACAATTGGACATCGCATTGCAGAATTGAACTAAGCAATTAACTAAACACCACAACAAATGAACCAAACATTAACTGAGCACCACATTGCATAATATAACATACTCCTAATAGAAGATCAGACAATTAACCAAACTGTTAACTACAACCAATTGTAGCAATTGTATTTGTTTCTCATGTATTTACTACAGCCAAATTCAATTTATTCCTCACATGGTATACAATAACAGAATGCACCCACAATTTTGTAAAGATAAATTCGATTTATTTTTCACATGGAAGACAATACAAAATTGCATCCTAAAGAATTGAACATCACATTTGCAGATTTGAACCAAACAGTTAACTGAAGACGACAACTAACTAATAAAACAGTTACTAAGTGAGCACCACACTGCACGACATATAGAACATATACACTAGAGTAACAGATTGCATGGTAAAATTAGATAGCACAATTCACTAGAATTTGTGAAGGAAAGGCAGGAGCAGCACACGCAATGGGTAAACCGAGCATGCATAACCGGCGTAGCTAGCAAATGGCAAGGTGCTTCTTCAAGATCTGGGGTCGGCACGAATGGCAGCCATTGCGACCTCATCCGCATGTGCCGCTGCGATTTGCTTCTCCGCTGCCAAATGCTCCTTGAGGTCCTGGCTATACTGCATGCACCATGGCTTAGGCGGATGCTTATTTGGTGGAGGGGTCGGTGATTTGGGTGGAAGGTGTCGCGCTCGTGCCGGCGATCGGGCCATGTGGGATGTGGAAGGAGGAGGAGGATGGGGGTCAGGGGTGGATTACCTGCCCGGATAGGCGAGGCCGAGCAGCGTGAAGGAGGGTCGCCGGCAAGGAGGCGGCACCGCTGCAAGCAAGGAGTGAAGGTTTCAACTTGGAAAGGAAGGCGGAAAGGGGGGGAAATGTGGCTTTTGGTAAGGGGGGCGGGGAGGTAGATAATTCCGCGGAAGCCAAAAATTTGGGATCGCTTCAGCCAAAAAATTGGCGCGCAAAGTGTCATCAGACACGGTCCCTTATTCAGACACGGTCCGATGATATTTTGTGTTGCATCTCACACGGTTGGTTATAATAAACTGTGTGGGATCTACTTGATTTTTGGTCTTGATTTGAATTACATAATGTGGTCACATCGGCCATGGACGGTGTTTGAATTGCTAGACCTTTTATCTGCAGTGATCATAAAAGAATTGGAAATATTCAGGGTTCGTTTGGACATTTTTATACATTAACTGAGTTTTCAATGCATTTTATGTGCATAATTCAAATTTGAACTACATGCACATGCTTCAGTGCATATAAATTGGTTGAAAAATCAAATCTATGTCCTTGGGTGCATGCTTAGGTCCCATCCAAGAAATGGGAATGAATTTCAAACACCGGGGCACCGTTGATTGCCGGCAAAACATTGAGATGCCTAGTTTTTAAATTCTAGTAAATCCAAAATTCGTCTGAAATTCATGAAACTTGGCATGCTATCATGGAGCGGCATCAACATGTCGTGGTACAACTTTTGTCCCATATGGGGCAGGTTTGGGTATATGCTTCTCACAAACCGGAGCTTCTCACAACAAGCATGATGGTTTTCGGTAGGGAACGTCCCACCTTTGGGGACAAAACGATATCCATTGTCTCTTATTGCTTTCAAATTTTTTTCTTGTGTCAACATAGAACAACAGGAGTGTTGTGTGAATTTTTATGATTTTTCGGGGTTCGTTTGGACATTTTTATGCATTAACTGAGTTTTCAATGCATTTTATGTGCATAATTCAAATTTGAACAACATGCGCATGCTCTAGTGCATATAAATTGGTTGAAAAATCAAATATGTGTCCTTGGGTGCATGCTTAGGTCCCATGCAAGAAATGGGAATGAATTTCAAACACCGGGGCACCGTTGATTGCGGGCAAAACATTGAGATGCCTGGTTTTTAAATTCTAGTAAATTCAAAACTCGTCTGAAATTCATGAAACTTGGCATGCTATCATGGAGCGGCATCAACATGTCATGGTACACATTTTGTCCCATATGGGGCAGGTTTGGGTATATCCTTCTCACAAACCGGAGCTTCTCACAATAAGCATGCTGGTTTTCGGTAGGGAACGTCCCACCTTTGGGGACAAAACGGTATCCATTGCCTCTTATTGCTTTCAATTTTTTTTTCTCATGTCAACATAGAACAACATGAGTGTTGTGTGATTTTTTGGGGTTCGTTTGGACATTTTTATGCATTAACTGAGTTTTCCATGCATTTTATGTGCATAATTCAAATTTGAACTACATGCACATGCTCCAGTTGATATAAATTGGTTAAAAAATCAAATATGTGTCCTTGGGTGCATGCTTAGGTCCCATGCAAGAAATGGGCATGAATTTCAAACACCGGGCACCGTTGATTGTCGGCAAAACATTGAGATGCATGGTTTTTAAATTCTAGTAAATCCAAAACTCGTCTGAAATTCATGAAACTTGGCATGCTATCATGGAGCGGCATCAACATGCCGTGGTACAAAATTTGTCCCATATGGGGCAAGTTTGCGTATATGCTTCTCACAACAAGCATGATGGTTTTCGGTAGGGAACGTCCCACCTTTGGGGACGAAATGATATCCATTGCCTCTTATTGCTTACAATTTTTTTTCTCGTGTCAGTATAGAACAACAGGAGTGTTGTGTGATTTTTTTATTTTTCGGGGTTCGTTTGGACATTTTTATGCATTAACTGAGTTTTCAATGCATTTTATGTGCATAATTCAAATTTGAACTATATGCACATGCTCCAGTGCATATAAATTGGTTGAAAAATCAAATATGTGTCCTTGGGTGCATGCTTACGTCCCATGCAATAAATGGGCATGAATTTCAAACACCGGGGCACCATTGATTGCCAGCAAAACATTGAGATGCCTAGTTTTTAAATTCTAGTAAATCCAAAACTCGTCTGAAATTCATGAAACTTGGCATGCTATCATGGAGCGGCATCAACATGTCGTGCTACAATTTTTGTCCAATATGGGGCTGGTTTGGGTATATGCTTCTCACAAACTGGAGCTTCTCACAACAAGCATGATGGTTTTCGGTAGGGAACGTCCCACCTTTGGGGATGAAACGGTATCCATTGCCTCTACATGCACATGCTCAAGTGCATATAAATTGGTTGAAAAATCAAATTTGTGTCCTTGGGTGCATGCTTAGGTCCCATGCCAGAAATGGGCATGAATTTCAAACACTAGGGCACCGTTGATTGCCGGCAAAACATTGAGATGCCTGGTTTTTAAATTCTAGTGAATCCAAAATTCTGTTAAGCATTCATGTGACGCCACGTGTCTTGGTTTTAATGGTTGTAGGAGGTGCCGTGCGGACAGCTGCTTGACCTTGACTGAACGGGAGGCATGCGAGCGCCGTCCGATGCGCAGGCTGACCGAGAGGCGTGCAAGATGTCCTCGAGTGCACAAGTTCACTGGGAAACATGCGAGCGATACACTGCGCAGGCTCACTAGGAAGTGAGCCCTTTGATTTCCATGGCCGCTCGCCTTGCTTGCGTCCTCTCCATTAATGGCGCCCAAGCCGCAGTTTAATTCACTTTTTAAATACAAAACACTCATTGCAAACGTTTTAGTTAGAAAACCCGTATGCAAACCGACAGCCTCTCCAGGAAGCCAAGAGAAAATGTGTCAAGCGGGATTTCTGCAGCTCTTGATCGGAAATGATTTAGATAGAACACCCGTATGCAAAGTGAGAGCAGCACAGGATTTGTGCATCCCTTAAACGCAAACGGTTGTTCTGAATGACTCATGTGCAACCGCGTACAAACAATTTGGTAAGATTTGCATCTATCATATTGGGTATGTTGCCATTTGTCAAACTGGAAAGATTTACATTTGTTGATCTAGTAACGTTGCCATTTGTCAATCCTTGTAACACTGCGATTTGTCAAAATATACAGCTAGAAATCATTATCACTATGTAATTTTTGCAACTAAAATTCAGTAATTAAGCTAGAAATCATTCCCCAATTGTTGCCAACCATGTACCGAAATAGCTAGTTCAACTATATATACTAGCTAATTTTAAGTACGTTGTATAGTTCGACCACACATCTATAGTCAGATGAACTGAACAAAATAGCCCCTAAATACTACTACATACTACCATGGAGGGGCTTTGTGCTACTTCCGGCAGCCTCTCCTCTGCCGAGCGCGCTCAGTAAGAGGCAGAGGAGGAGGAGGAGCCTACCGACGAGCTGGACAAATACAATACGGTGCCTGCTGCTGCTGCACGTTCAACGACGCTCACCAGCTCAAACGCCCACTGCCGCTCCAAACGATCCCTCTCAAAGCGGTAGGACTGCTCATAGATCTCCTGATTCCTCGCCTCTGCGTCGGCGTGTGCTGCGGCCACGGCTGCGGCAACGCTCTTTGCGTGCTTGATGAGGCGCTCCTCCTCTTCCTGCAGGAACTCGATGTAGCGTGTAAGGTCGCTGACGCATGTGCAGGCCTCCACCTCCGCCCCCCTCCTTCGGGCGGCAGTGGCGGAGCGGGTGATGATCCCGGCGGTCGATGGTGGGCTGGCGGCCACGGCGGTCGATGATGGGGTGGCGGCCACGACCACCACCTCCCGCCTTCGGGCCGCGGTGGCAGAATGGGTGATGGCCACAATGGCCGGCAGTGGGGTGGCGGCCATGACGGCCACCTCCTGCCTTCGGGCCGTGGCGGCAGAGCGGGAGATGACCCTGGCTTTCGATGATGGTGTGGCGGCAACGGCGGCCGGCAACAGCTACCAACGGGCAGCGGCGATGGAGCGTGTGATGGGTGTTCCGCGCACATCCAACAGGGACGCCACGCGCAGTACACTACATCAGGGACTGCGCCGCCACCACGGTGTAGCCTCCCAGCTGGAGATGTCCTCTGATGATGGCGGAGTGGCTGAGCAACGACTACAGACCGGTGCCATTGGCGATTGTGGAAGAAGCAGACGAGATAAACTACAGGGAGGAAGGGGAAAATGCGACGCAAGACTCGCCGGCCGTGAGGGTTTTTATAGCAGGCCGGTAAGCATTGGGATTTTGGGGGATTTCATGGAGTCGGGAGGGAATCTTGCGCGGGAACCGACGAGTTTCCATGGGAACGGTCTCATCGATGATTCATTGGCGCCACTGTTTAGCCAAAAGAACGCCCCCGCGCGCTGTGCAAGGTTGCGCTGTAAGCCGTCTGCGGCAGGGGGTGACAAGACGTGCGAGAGGAGGACAAGAGGACACGTACACATACAGTTGATAAAAAATGTTTGCGATTTAATTACCTACTATACCCCCGTCCTGGTTTATAAGTAGGATTTATTAACTAATAAAATACGAATGCATGTCGCCATAGATTATATCGTTGGAGTCGTATTTGAACATAGTTTCTAGCTATACAATTTTTGTAACATGCATTAACACTTTTTTGGTTAAATTTAAGGTTATACACCAGCAAGCGTTTGCCCGCAACACACACGGCTTATTCCATCACAAACAGCTCTGATGGATCAACTGTCTGCCACGTATCGCACACGCAACTCTGATCTGATTCGTGCTTGATGTCTCCGACATCGCTCGCACTGTTCGTCTTATTTGCCATGTATCATTGTGCCCTCCTCTGCTCACGTCCCTCGGCAAGCTCTGCTCGCCGTTAGGCGCCGCAGCACGCTCGGTCGCATCCGTTGGCGCGCTCGGCTTGTGGACAGCTTTTCCTTGCAGCGACCGTGGAGCGCTCTGCTCGCGTCCCTCTACGTGCGCTCTGCCAGCGGTTGGGCGTGCGCATGATCACGTCAGGGGGGCCATATGCATGTGGTTGCACCGCGCGCGTTGCAAATTACGCGCTGCAAATTAGAACTGCCATCAGGGCCTGCCGATATTCCTGGCCATCCGGCTTCCCCTTTAATTCCCGCGGCCATTATAACCTTAGTCTCTTCAACCTTTCGATCGCGCCCCACAACACAACAAGCACACCCACGACGACACATAGAGAGGGGATGTCCGGCGACGCTCCAATGGAGTTCAACGAGCATAGAGTGGAGACCCACACGAGGGAGACAGATCTCTCGATGGTGTACACCATCAACCCGGCCGTGGTAGATGACTACATCAACAGCGTTGAGCAGTTGCTTGCTGGAGACAAGTACAAGGTGGTCGGCATCGACCTCCAGTACACCGCCGGTCGTCCTGGCATAGATCAGAAGGTTGTCGTCACCCAGTTGTGCGTGCATCATCATGTCCTCATCTACCACTACTGCATGGCCACAGGGCCTTGCGACCGTTTCAACAGGTTTGTCAACAGCACCAACTACAAGTTCGCCATGGTGGATACCAAAGACGATGTAAAAGCGCTCAGTGTTACGGGCTTGGCCTGCAAGAACCTTGTCGAAATCTGTGACCACTACAGGGTCTGGGGCAGCATGAAGCAGGACTCCCTGGTCGAACTCGCCTCAGCCATCATTGACCCCTACTACGAAAAGATGAATCAGGATGCCCAAAGAACAAGTCCCGTATCCTGGCACAAGGCCTAGATGCGGCAACTGGATGAACCTCACCTCAGGTTCGCGGCCAAGAGCGTGTACACATGCTACGAGATGCACAGGCGGATCGTTGACATGAGGAAGTGCCTCGTTACCCAAATCGATGAGCCCGGATCGAGCCACAAGAAGAGCAAGCGTCACAACAAGTAGATGATGATCTGATGATCATTTACGCTAGTTAATCATGCATGTAATATATAGTTTACTTTATTGGTGTGTGTGGAAATGTCATGTGTGTAGTAGCCACCTATGTAATTATGCATGTAATAGTTTACTTTGGTGTGTGCAAATGCCATGGTTGTAGTAGCTACCTATGTAAGTGGATGTTTAATTTGGTTATGCAAGCATGTCCTTATAAGTCTCTCTCTCTCTCTCTCTGTGTGTGTGTGTGTGTGTGTGGGTGGGTGTGTGTGTGTGTGTTGTTGTTGTTCTGTATGCAATCCCATCGCACACCACACATGTCTTATTAGCAACAACCGTCTGTGTTCTTATCGGTCTTCAGACATAATTCTGATTACAGACCTGTTTGCCGCATATCACACACATCTTGTTAAGTTGAGCCGTTTATGTTCTCTTGTGTCAACGCAAACAGTTCATCCGAGTGAACCGCATGCCGTATATTGCACACACCTTTGATCTAGCTGACCGTTTCTTTTGTGTTGCCTAATCACAAACAGTTCATCCGAGTGAACCGTATGATGTGTATCACAGACGCCTCCATCCGGCTGCCCGTTTCTTTTGTTCCTCCTCATCGCAAATAGTTCATTGAACTGAACCGTATGCCCTTCATCACACACGCAACTAAAAATTGAATTGTGTTTGATGCATCCGTCATCGCAAACGTTTTACACATTTTTGACGGTTTTCATACAACACCGTTTGCGATTATGGTATCACACGCAATTTCTTGAACGGTCTCTGATCGTAGTATCGCATTAGCAGCATCCTGCAGTAGTGTCACGTGATGATCGGACATGGTTTAGTTGATATGGATCACGTGATCACTTAGATGATTAGAGAGATGTCTATCTAAGTGGGAGTTCTTAAGTAATATGATTAATTGAACTTTAATTTATCATGAACTTAGTACCTGATAGTATTTTGCATGTCTATGTTGTTGTAGATAAATGGTCCGTGTTGTTGTTCCATTGAATTTTAATGTGTTCCTAGAGAAAGCTGAGTTGAAAGATGATGGTAGCAACTACACGGACTGGGTCCGTAACTTGAGGATTACCCTAATTCCTGCACAGAAGAATTACGTCCTGGAAGCACTGCTAGGTGCCAAACCCACTACAAGAGCAACTCCAGATGTTATGAACACCTGGCAAAGCAAAGCTGATGACTGCTCGATAGTTCAGTGTGCCATGCTTTACGACTTAGAACCAGGACTTCAACAACGTTTTGAACATCATGGAGCATATGAGATGTTCCAGGAGTTGAAGTTAATATTTTAAGCAAATGCTCTAATTGAGATATGAAGTCTCCAATAAGTTCTACCGCTGCAAAATGGAGGAGAATAGTTCTGTCAGTGAGCACATACTCAGAATGTCTGGGTACCACAATCACTTGACTCAGCTAGGAGTTAATCTTCCAGTTGATAGTGTCATATATTGACAGAGTTCTTCAATCACCGCCACCAAGCTGCAAAAGCTTCATGATGAACTATAATATGCAAGGGTTGGATAAGACAATTCTCGAGCTCTTCGCGATGCTAAAGGCTACGGAGGTGGAAATCAAGAAGGAGCATCAAGTGTTGATGGTCAACAAGACCACCAGTTTCAAGAAGGAGGGCAAAGGGAAGAAGGGGAACTTCAAGAAGAACGGCAAGCAAGTTGCTGCTCAAGTGAAGAAACCCAAGTCTGGACCTAAGCCTGAGACTGAGTGCTTCTACTGCAAAGGGACTGGTCACTGGAAGCGGATCTGCCCCAAGTATTTGGCGGAAAAGAAGGATGGCAAAGTGAAAGGCATATTTGATATACATGTTATTAATGTGTACCTTATTAATGCTCGCTATAGCGCCTGGGTATTTGATACTGGTTCTGTTGCTAATATTTGCAACTCGAAACAGGGGCTACCGATTAAGCGAAGATTGGTTAAGGACGAGGTGATGATGCGCGTGGGAAATGGTTCCAAAGTCGATGTGATCGCCGCCGGCACGCTACCTCTACATCTACCTTCGGGATTAGTTCTAGACTTGAATAATTGTTATTTGGTGCCAGCGTTAAGCTTGAACATTATATCTGGATCTTGTTTGATGCGAGACGGTTATTCATTTAAATCAGAGAATAATAGTTGTTCTATTTATATGAGTAATATCTTTTATGGTCATGCATCCATGATGAGTGGTCTATTTTTACTAAATCTTGGTAGTAGTGATACACATATTCATAGTATTGAAGCCAAAATATATAAGATTAATAATGATAGTGCAACTTATTTGTGGCATTGCCGTTTAGGTCATATTGGTGTAAAGCGCGTGAAGAAACTCCAGGCTGATGGGATTTTGGAATCACTTGATTATGAATCACTTGATGTTTGTGAACCATGCCTCATGGGCAAGATGACTAATACTCCATTCTCCGGAACAATGGAGCGAGCAACAAACTTGTTGGAAATAATACATACTGATGTATGCGGTCCGATGAGTGTTGATGCTCGTGGTGGGTATAGTTATTTTCTGACCTTCACGGATGATTTAAGCAGATATGGGTGTGTCTACTTGATGAAACATAAGTCTGAAATATTTGAAAAGTTCAAAGAATTTTAGAGTGGAGTGGAAAATCATCGTAACAAGAAAATAAAGTTTCTATGATCTGATCGTGGAGGAGAATATTTGAGTTACAAGTTTGGTCTTCATTTGAAACAATGCGGAATAGTTTGGCAACTCACGCCACCTGGAACACCACAGCGTAATGGTGTGTCCGAACGTCATAATCGTACTTTATTAGATATGGTGCGATCTATGATGTCTCTTACTGATTTATCGCTATCATTTTAGGGTTATGCTTTAGATACGGCTGCATTCACGTTAAATAGGGCACCATCTAAATCCGTTGAGACGACACCTTATGAATTGTGGTTTGGCAAGAAACCCAAGTTGTCGTTTCTTAAAGTTTGGGGCTGCGATGCTTATGTGAAAAAGCTTCAACCTGGTAAGCTCGAACCCAAATCGGAGAAATGTGTCTTTATAGGATACCCAAAGGAGACTGTTGGGTACACCTTCTATCACAGATCCGAAGGCAAGATATTCGTTGCTAAGAATGGATCCTTTCTAGAGAAGGAATTTCTCTCGAAAGAAGTGAGTGGGAGGAAAGTAGAACTTGATGAGGTAACTATACCTGCTCCCTTATTGGAAAGTAGTTCATCACAGAAATCAGTTCCAGTGATTCCTACTCCAATTAGTGAGGAAGCTAATGATAATGATCATGAAACTTCTGATCAAGTTACTACCGAACCTCGTAGGTCAACCAGAGTGATCCGCACTAGAGTGGTATGGTAATCCTATTCTGGAGGTCATGTTACTTGAACATGACGAACCTACGAACTATGAGGAAGCGATGATGAGCCCAGATTCCGTGAAAATGGCTTGAGGCCATAAAATCTAAGATGGGATCCATGTATGAAAACAAAGTGTGGACTTTGATTGACTTGCTCGATGATCGGCAAACCATAGAGAATAAATGGATCTTCA
Organism: Triticum aestivum; assembly: GCF_018294505.1. Taxonomy (NCBI): domain Eukaryota; kingdom Viridiplantae; phylum Streptophyta; class Magnoliopsida; order Poales; family Poaceae; genus Triticum; species Triticum aestivum. Next base: position 627,283,557 of record NC_057797.1, read on the forward strand.
AGAAGAAGACTGACGCTGACAGTAATATTATTGTCTACAAAGCTCGACTTGTTGCGAAATGTTTTCGACAAGTTCAAGGAGTTGACTACGATGAGACCTTCTCACCCGTAGTGATGCTTAAGTCCGTCTGAAACATGTTAGCAATTGTCGCATTTTATGATTATGAAATTTGGCAAATGGATGTCAAAACTGCATTCCTTAATGGATATCTCAAAGAAGAGTTGTATATGATGCAACCAGAAGGTTTTATCGATCCAAAAGGTGCTAACAAAGTGTGCAAGCTCCAGCGATCCATTTATGGACTGGTGCAAGCCTCTCGGAGTTGGAATATACGCTTTGATAGTGTGATCAAAGCATATGGTTTTATACAGACTTTTGGAGAAGCCTGTATTTACAAGAAAGTGAGTGGGAGCTCTATAGCATTTCTGATATTATATGTAGATGACATATTGTTGATCAGAAATGATACCTTCTAAATAGCATAAAAGGATACTTGAATAAGAATTTTTCAATGAAAGACCACGGTGAAGCTGCTTATATATTGGGCATCAAGATCTATAGAGATAGATCAAGACGCTTAATTGTACTTTCACAAAGCACATACCTTGATAAAGTTTTGAAGAAGTTCAAAATGGATCAAGCAAAGAAAGGGTTCTTGCATGTGTTACAAGGTGTGAAGTTGAGTCAGACTCAATGCCCGACCACTGCAGAAGATAGAGAGAAAATGAAAGTCATTCCCTATGCTTCAGCCATAGGTTCTATCATGTATGCAATGATGTGTACCAGACCTGATGTGTGCCTTGCTATTAGTTTAGCAGGGAGGTACCAAAGTAATCCAGGAGTGGATCACTGGACAGCGGTCAAGAACATCCTAGAATACCTAAAAAAGACTAAGGATATGTTTCTCGTTTATGGAGGTGACAAAGAGCTCGTCGTAAACGGTTACGTCGATGCAAGCTTTGACACTGATCCGGATGACTCTAAGTCACAAACCGGATACGTATTTTTATTGAATGGTGGAGTTGTTAGTTGGTACAGTTCCAACCAGAGCGTCATGGTGGGATCTACGTGTGAAGCGGAGTACATAGCTACTTCGGAAGCAGCAAATGAAGGAGTCTGGATGAAGGAGTTCATAACCGATCTAGGTGTCATACCTAGTGCATCGGGTCCAATGAAAATCTTTTGTGACAATACTGGTGCAATTGCCCTGGCAAAGGAATCCAGATTTCACAAGAGAACCAAGCACATCAAGAGACGCTTCAATTCCATCCGTGATCAAGTCAAGGAGGTAGACATAGAAATTTGCAAGATACATACGGATCTGAATGTTGCAGACCCGTTGACTAAGCCTCTCTCACGAGCAAAACATAATCAGCACCAAGACTCCATGGGTGTTAGAATCATTACCGTGTAATCTAGATTATTGACTCTAGTGCAAGTGGGAGACTGAAGGAAATATGCCCTAGAGGCAATAATAAAGTTGTTATTTATATTTCCTTATATCATGATAACTGTTTATTATTCATGCTAGAATTGTATTAATCAGAAACTTAGTACATGTGTGAATACATAGACAAACAGAGTGTCACTAGTATGCCTCTACTTGACTAGCTCGTTAATCAAAGATGGTTATGTTTCCTAGCCATAGACATGAGTTGTCATTTGATGAACGGGATCACATCATTAGAGAATGATGTGATTTACTTGACCCATCCGTTAGCTTAGCACTATGATCGTTTAGTTTATTGCTATTGCTTTATTCGTAACTTATACATGTTCCTATGACTATGAGATTATGCAACTCCCGAATACCGGAGGAACACGTAGTGTGCTATCAAATGTCACAACGTAACTGGGTGATTATAAATATGCTCTACTGGTGTCTCAGATGGTGTTTGTTGAGTTGGCATAGATCGAGATTAGGATTTGTCACTCTGATTGTCGGAGAGGTATCTCTAGGCCCTCTCGGTAATGCACATCACTATAAGCCTTGCAAGCATTGTGACTAATGAGTTAGTTACGGGATGATGCATTACGGAACGAGTAAATAGACTTGCTGGTAATGAGATTGAACTAGGTATAATCATACCGACGATCGAATCTCGAGCAAGTAACATACCGATGACAAAGGGAACAACGTATGTTGTTATGCGGTTTGACCGATAAAGATCTTCGTAGAATATGTAGGAACCAATATGAGCATCCAGGTTCTGCTATTGGTTATTGACTGGAGATGAGTCTCGGTCATGTCTACATAGTTCTCGAACCCGTAGGGTCTGCACACTCAATGTTCGATGACGATCGGTATTATAAGTTTATGTGTTTTGATGTATCGAAGGTAGTTCGGAGTCCCAGATGAGATCACGGACATGACGAGGAGTCTTGAAATGGCCAAGACATATATATTGATATATTGGATGACTATATTCGGACACCGGAATAGTTCCAAGGGTCACCAGATAAATATCAGAGTGGCGAAAGCGTTATCGGAACCACCGGGAAAGTTATGGGCCTTATTGGGCCTTAAGGGAGAGAGAGGGAGCAGCCAAGGGCTGGCCGCCCCCCCCCATGGGCCTAGTACGAATTGGACTAGGGGGAGGGGCGGCGCCCCCTCCTTCCTTCTTCTCCTAGTAGGACTAGGAAAAGGGGGAATCCAACTCCTACTGGGAGTAGGATTGCCCTCCTTGGGCGCGCCCTATAGGGCTGGCCGGCCTCCCCCTTGCTCCTTTATATACGGGGGCATGGGGGGCACCCTAGAACACACAAGTTGATAATTGTTTTAGCCGTGTGCGGTGCCTCCCTCCATAGATTTCCACCTCGGTCATATTGTCATAGTGCTTAGGCGAAGCCCTGCGTCGGTAACTTCATCATCACCGTCAACACGCCGTCGTGCTGGCGAAACTCTCTCTCGGCCTTAGCTGGATCTAGAGTTCGAGGGATGTCACCGAGCTGAACGTGTGCAGATCGTGAAGGTGCCATGCATTCGGTACTTGATCGGTTGGATCGCGAAGACGTTCGACTACATCAACCGCGTTACTTAACGCTTCCGCTTTCGGTCTATGAGGGTACGTAGACACACTCTCCCGTGTCGTTGCTATGCATCTCCTAGATAGATCTTGCGTGATCGTAGGAATTTTTTTGAAATACTATGTTCCCCAACATACTCTCCTTCAGGTTTGCCAAGAGTGGCGTCATAACAATTCATGGTTTGAAACCATAAGACTGCTCTCACGCGCCACCTCTTATAGTGGATACCCTCAAACATAGGAGGTCTCATGGAAGCAGCAAAACCACTCGGGGTAAATTGTCTTTAATAAGGTTTTTGGATTGTTGGAAATATGAGCAATTTACCGAATAATTTTACTAACAGAAATACTAGAGAAAGTCTGACTAATATAGCAGAGATAAAGCAAGTCATGCGATCTGACAGAGAGAAGGTAAATAGCATCTTCATATATGAACTGTAACTAAACATATCTAGAGCAGACAGTAGTGAAAGTTGCATATATGAAGTAGAACCTAACATATCTAGGGCAAACACTAGAACAAGAAACTGTGGCAGGGCCTCTAACAGAACGAGCAAGAACACATACGTGACAACAACAGCAGAAGCACTGGACTTGGGGTCGACATCCTCTCCAGCCATGTCGTCGAGGAGGTTGTCGATGTTGGGGAAGTAGTCGTCGGAGTACGGGGTGTCTGTGACGAAGAAGTCAGTAGTCGCGCAGAGCGCTCCCCAAAAACCTTATCACCCTTCTCCCGTACTAGACTCGAAGAGGTGCTGTTTTGAAGGCCTACTGTCCCGACCTGCAGTGCACGCAGCAAGCCGGGATGGGGAAGAACGTAGCAGCAGCGCGGTGCTCAGGAACTTGGTCGCGAGAGGGAGATGATCTTTCTGATGTGTCTCTCTGGGGAGGAGCGACCTCTCTTATATAGGCACAGGAGAGAGAGGCGAACAGGCTGCGACGGGAGGTGAAGCAACAGAGGGAGACAAAGCGAACAGGCAGCAGGCGAAGAGGTGTGCCGTTCGTATTCAATCTTCACTACAGTAAAAACGTTTCAGCTTCCGTGTGACCGTTTGTATACCCGTCGTGCGTGGCAAAAATTTAGACATCGGCTCATTCCCGCAACCCGCGCCGCGCCATGTCGGGCGGCGGAGGAGGAGCGCGCATGGATGTCCCTTTTATTCTCATACTCATACATGTGGGGAAAGGACCTCCCTTATAAAAAGGTCCAACTTCCTCCAAAATAGTAAGATGGTGGACTAAACTTTACAAGTGCCCCTTGCCTTGCATGAATGGGCTAAGTGGGCCTCTAGGATTTATTAGGAATTTCTGAAATTATTATTAAGTTGGCCCATAAATAGATAAAATTCCAGTAGTTTCGTTGTTTAATTATTTTACCCGAGAGCCAGAGGAGGAAGGAATCTTGGTCATCGCTGCCGCTCACACTCATAGTGTTACTAGTATGTATACACATGCAATGCACGTCTTAATAGTATTGTTTCTATGATTCTAGTAAAAGGAAAAAAACATATAGTACTTTGCAATGAATTCAGAGCAAAAATAAATATTGTTGGTGTGTGCATGCACAAATGAAGTAATAAAAAATTGGTAATTGGTATGATACAATGCCTATGGCCTAGTGACACCCAAAAATTTCCATGGGAAAAAATTGAAGATTTACATGGTGGAACCCACTAATTATTTGCTTTTGTTTATCCTCCTAGACAATACATCTCTCGTACTCGGCCAATGGTGGAGCCAGGATTTAGATATGAGGGGGGAGAAAAGTCAATGTTCACAAAAGTTATGGAACATCAAGATATGTTAGGTCTCGTGATAGCATTGATGACAAATTATCAAAATATATCTCTAGAACTACAAAAGAATGTTACATTTCCGTTAACTTAAATTGAGCTCTAAAACCAGAAGTGTTGAACAAGTTGATAATGTGAACTTTACAACTATTTTTCTTTGCAATCATGTAATGTCAAAGAAAATTGTCTTCACTATATTTCAAAAATATGTCTTGAAGACAACTGGAAGAGAATTAAAGCAATTAGCATTTACCATTAATGTTTTTGTCACTGTCATTCGTACGGTGATCTATGCCATGAATTATAAAATGGTGGTTTTCTGCTAATGAAAATTGGTATTGTGGTGGTCTTTACATTTCACTGGGCTGCAGCAAAAAACGCCCTAAGTAGTCCAGTCAAACACGCACCTAGATCAATCAATCGATCAACTGTCCAAGGGAAAACAGTAGTTAGCCACACCTACATGTATGGGTCACTCGGCTTTGGTCTTCTCTATATTCGGTGTAGTTGGTTCCATGGATATATTTTTGGACGGACTAATGATGTAATTAGTTGCGGTCATTAGCCGTTCTACAGTATAGAACCTGCTAAAAATGTTCACTCGTCTCCGCCCATGTCTCGGCTCTTTGCCTGATGCACTGGCACATGCACCATGGCGAGAAGAGAGGAGGTATGACGTGATTATTCCAGAATCCAGAAGATGCAAGTGAAGAGAGGAGGTGTGACGTGATTGTTCCAGAAACCAGCAGATGCAAGTGTGGGCTACTATTCATTGTGAATCCGTTGAGTCTCAACCATTAGATTTATGAGATCAACGGCCGGGATTGATGATGTTACTACAATTCAAAACTCGTACACTATATAGTAGTATAGATATAGATATCCCTCAAACTCCTAGTGAAACCTTTGGAGCCCCTCACTTGAGGGGACTTACCCTTGTCCAGCTGTCCTTCACCTGGAGACTTGCGAACAAGGCATCAAAAAGCAAAAGTGTGTTTGGCCCATGTCAGTGTTGTTTAAGCTGCAGTCAAAGAACATGCTTGAGGATGGTAGCTAGCATGCGCTTCACTGTCTTTCCTCCGACAACACCCTTGTTGCTCCAACCATGCATTAATGTTGCTTATTAGAGGCTCCATTGCAGATGCAAAGAGGTAGTTATAAGGGATCATACAAATGTATCCTTTCTCTCTGAACTTCATACCTGAATGTCCACACATTTATGTAGAAAAAATAAATAAAGTATCTGATCACCGGTTACTTCTCCTTGGTTTTTGGGAAGTATCTAGAACCTTCCCTGGACCCTTTTTTCTCTCAATACCCTTTTCTTTCGTTTTTCTTTCAGTTTCCTTATTTTTCTTTTTTCCCTTTTCTCATTTTCAAATTCATAAATATTCCTAAAATTTATAAAAAATCAAAACATTTGTTGTAATCTGGTAAGATTTTTGGAAATTCAGACATCTTTCCATACACATTATTTTTTGACATTTGGAACATCTTTTGCAACTCGGATTTAAAAAAAATAGTAAACATGTTTCTTTGGAATCCAGAACATTTTTCAAATTCGTAATTATCTTTGCAATTTGTAATATGATTTTAAATCTAAGAATATTTTTTAAGTGGTGAACATTTGTTTCCAAATTCAAAAGATTTTATTGAAATAAAGAATAATTTTCAAAATCACGAGCAATATTTGAGATACAAGAAAATTACCAAAACTCATGAACATTTTCTGAAGTTTGGAAATATTTCTGAATTCATGAACAATTTCTGAAATCCAAGATTATTTGAAAATATTTTTAACATTTTCCCTTTTTCAATAACTAGGAATAATTTCCAATCCATGACATTTTTTAAAATCCAGAACATTTTTCAGTTTCATGAAAATCTTTTAAAATTCGAAATATTTCTAAAGTCCTAAACATTTATTAAATTTAAAGCATCTGGTTCAAATTGTAAAAAAACCCTCCAAATTATTGTTATTTTTTATTTCTTAAAAAATAAATAAAAACCAAAAGATAAAACAAAAACAAAAGAGCCGCCTCACCTCATCCCAGTCAGCCGAAAAGCAGATGTCAGGGATGTTATTTTCTATTTGTTGATTTACTTTTTTTGTTTGGTAACTTAAATTTTAAAAAGATCTTAGTTACTTTTATTTTCTCATTTTATTTTTAAATTTCCTGAACAATTTTTGACTTTGTAAACATTTTCTCAACTCATAAACATTCATGATATTCATGACATTATTTAATATTGTAAACAAATTTTAAATTCACAAAAACTTTTGTTTAATCAACAATTTCAATTTCGTGAACATGTTTTCAATTTTTGTTTAAAAAATATTGAACCCTTTTTGAATTCAGAAATATTTCCAAAGCCGAGAAAATTCTAAAATCCATATGCTTTTTTGGCATTCACGAACATTTTTTAAAACATTTGGAAAAAATTTCAAATTGATGAACATTTGTTGAAATCCTAGAATATTTTTAAAATTCATTGGTATTTTGAATATTTAGAGTTTTTTATGTTTGGGAATAATTGTCATCTTCATGAGCATTTTTTATCCAGAATGCTTTATAATTTCATGAAGATCTTTTAAAATCCGGTGCATTTTCTAAATACGTGAATATTTTTTCAATATTGAGCTTTTTTCTAATTTTAAAACATTTTCCCCAATATTTTGTGAACATTGTTTATTCTGTTAAATTTCTGAACACCTAAAAATTAAACAAAAAAAGATGCTAACCTCATCTCCATACCGAGCCGGCCGAAAAGCAAGCGCCTGGGATGTTATTTTTTCTTTTACTTTACTTTTAAATTGATTTTTTTTTCATAATTCTTTTTTTCCCTTTACCACATTATTCGTGATAAATTTTTGAATTTGTAAATTTTTGTGAACCCATGAACATTTTTTCAATTCATGACATTTTTATATTTTCCAAAAAAAATTAAATTTGATAACACTTCTTTTTCATGAAAAATTGCAGATCAGCAAACATGTATTCAATTTTATGCATAGTTTTTAAAATTAAGGAACACTTATTTGAATTCACAAACATTTGTGGAAGTTGGGACATTTTTAAAATCCATAAAGGTCTTTCCAAAGTTCATGATTATTTCATTTCTTGATTTGTTTTCTAATCCACATGTATTTTGGAATTGAAGAGCATTTTGAAATTCATGAATGCCTTTTAACTTCAGGAGCAATTTGTCAAATTCATTCTGTTTTCATTTTCGAATTGGGAAGCGCGAGCGGGCATGGCCAGCCCGTCATTTTCAGTGAAGAGAAGCATCCATGTGACGGAGAGTTCGAAGTGGTTGATAAACACAACACGAATAGCATATACCGACATCCATCCATCGATATCTTCAAAGATATTGCAAACTGAACCTTTGAGAGAACAAATAACAAGTTTCTCAAAAAGAAACAAATCACAATATAAAGAGAAAGTAAAGAGAAGAGGAAATATCTTGCTAACACAGCGTTTCGGTGCCCAGGCTCATCTGCATCCGGTTAGAAAACAATTCGTAACAAATTCAATTCTAAAAAAACTATACGATAAAAAATTTGATGTGTGAGGCCCGCTCCAAATTTTAAAACATTTGAACACCTGAGCAGCTTCCAACAAAAAAGACAAATCAGGCAAAAACAGTACATGAATAGTAATCTTTTTACAAACCTCCAATTTGTCCTTTTTGTCAAGAGCTGCTCAGAGCCCTAGGGGCCCCACCAACTACCATGGGCGTGGCGCGCCCTGGTGTCTCGTGGGCAGACAGGGACCCCCCCTCCGGTGGTTCTTAGTTCCAATATTTTTTATTTATCATGAAATAAATCTTCAAAAAGTTTCGTTCAATTATGAGAACTTTTATTTCATCACAAAAACAACACCATGGTAGTTCTGCTGAAAACAGCGTCAGTTCGGGTTAGTTTCATTCAAATCATGCAAATTAAAGTCCAAAACAAAAGCAAAAAGCGTTGGAAAAGTGGATACGATGAAGATGTATCAAAGATCAAGAGAGAGAGAGAGAGAGAGAGAGAGAGAGAGATCTAGCTACTACTATGGACCCGTAGGTCGTGTGGGGAACTACTCATGCATCATCATGGAGGCGACAAGGTTGATGTAGAAGCCCTCCGTGATCGACTCCTCCCCCGGCAGAGTGCCGACGGAGGCCTCCATATGGGATCACGGAAGAATAGAGGCTTGCTTCGGCAGAATAATTGTTTCGGGTCTCGCTCTAGTGGTTTCTGAATTTTAAGGAATTTATAGTATTGGAATTAGGTCAATTGGAGTTACGAGGAGCCCACAAGCTCAGGTGGTATGAGCTTGTGTCTCTCTCGTACATCTTTTGGCTTCCCCCGTAGCTTCTAGGGTCTCTCCTGGTCCAGAAAAAACATCGTAAAGTTTGATCGTAGTTGGATTTTGTTTGGTATGGTTTTCTCGTGAAATAATAAAATAGGCAAAAACAGAAACTGACACTGGACACTGAGTTAATAGGTTAGTTCCCCAAAATGATATAAAATTGCATGTAAAGCATACATGATTGATAATATAATAGTATGAAACAATAAAAAATATAGATACGTTGGAGATGTATCAGGCCTCGGCTCGCGGCGGACCGGTGCACATTTGTTAGTGGTGGTGGCGGTCTAGCGCTAGATGTGGTGATGCGGTGGCGCCGAGGAGGTTCGCCGGATGAGCGCGCGATGGCGGTTTGGGCCAGCCAGATCTGGTTCGGGCGATGATGGGCCCGATCTGGGCACGATGTGTGACGAGTGCTGGGTTCTCTGGTGAGCAGCGGAGTCGTCGGTTGTCCTCTGGTCGGGATGGAAGGAGCATCAGTCTCCAGTTCGAAGGAGCAGCAGTCTCCAGTTCTTGTGGTGGGTGCGTCCAGGGCATGGTCTTTGGCGTAGCTGCGCATTTATGCGGAGAAAGTCTCGCTCTTAGCCGGTGATGGCAACACATGCGTATGCTGCTTCCTTGTTGAAGGCTTCACCGAGGAGTTTTGCACCTATCCCGCTCTTGAGTTATAGTCTCGGGTGAAAGCCGAGATCCGCTTATCGGATCGACAGTGGCGACGTTCTTGGCGTCGTTTCTTTGATGGAAGCATCGTTTTGGAGATTTGACCTTTTGGCAGGAGCACCTTGTCTGTGGTTGAGCAGTTGACCGGGAGCTCCCGGTGGCAAGATGTTTGCGGTGGTGCATTAGGTTGTGGCCAGTAGTTGGCTAGCGGTGTTGCATGATTGAAGCACTTTGGACAGACAAGTCAGGTTGGTCGTCCTCTCGAGACCGGAGCGGCACATGGCCACTCCTCTATCGGATATCTCTTCTCTCTCAAGTGTCGATGAGGCCGTCAAACATGCTTTGTGGCGGTCATGATCAGTACAACAAAATGGTCCTCTTGGGTGAAGTTTTGGCGAAGCCAAAGTCGTCGGGCCATGAGCGTGGATGGCGATGTATGATGACACCGACCTCCTCGGCAATGTGCCTTTGGTTTTGTGCTGTGTTGGCTCAGCCTTTTGGCGCCTTTGTATGTCTTGTGGTGCTTTATTAGACCTAGTTTAACTAACCGAGCAGTTTCAGCCATCGGAATTCTTCTTCTTCAATGGAATCTTAGCAGCTCTTCTTCCAACTTAAAAAAACGAAATAAAATCACGGGAAAGCAGTTCGAGCTCTGGACGGACAAAACCGTGTCATCAGCCAACAAGAAGATGAACACGGGACGCTTCAGAGGGGACCCTGTGCCTGACATCCTTGCGGTCCTCCACGCCACGGGAGGAACAGAGAAGTAGGGGACGGGCGACGGACGGGCTCGTGAGCTCGTCACAGAGGCGGGCAGGGCGCACAGTGCCTCGTCCCGCCCCATATGGCCCATACACCCCGCGCAACACGACACCAGTCCAGCATCTCGTGTCTGCCTACGTCCAAGTACTCCTCCTAGCACGGGCCACGGGCCAGGCACGCTCTTGGGTCCCTGCGATGCGATGCGATCGCCGTCCTTCCTTCTTCCCCCCTCTCCTTCCCCTCATCATAACCCCGAATCTCCGCTCCGCGCGGCGCGGGCGTCTCCCTGCTGCTTCCCCTCCCTCGCGTAAAAAATAGAGAGAGGCGACCGAAATCCTAACGGCCTGCCGCCCCATCCCCTCCAGAGTCCAGACTGCAGTCCACGCCGAGATAACCTCCCCGCCGAAGCAAGAGCTCCGCTCCCCTCGCCGCCGGCCTCTCTGGAGATCCGCACGGGCGTGGATTCTTCTTCCACTGGTGAGGAAAGCGCTGGCACTAGCTTGCTGCTATACAATTCTGCTCCGTTTCTTCCCTTCGCAAACCGAATCTGAATCTTCCTCTCTCTACTAGCAGCTCCCTCCATCATGGTAGTTAGTTGCGGGTTCGTTTCCTGCGTGTGCGCCGCTACTAATCCTGTCCATCACTCATAGGCGATCTCTCAGATGACCTCGCCCACATAGGAAGTAGAGTCTTGGCTGTCAATTATATAGAACTAATACTAGTGTCGATACCAGTTTAATCGGTAAAAGGAAACAGAATTTTGGGGCAAGTCTGAATCCCCAACGCCCTCCGTGGCTAATTGTGCCATTGACTCGAAACTTCATAACTGAGATCGCCATTAGCTGGGTAATTAGTTTCAGATGTCACACGGTGCTGCAACCTGTTCTTGGTAATTAATGGCTGGCTTTTCTCAAGCCTGACAGGCAGGCCACGACTTTCCCATGATCTCTGGTAAATGCACCGTCTAGAACTGCAAGCTGGGTCCCTTTTTGCCGCCCTTGTGTGAAATATTCAAGGCTGGAAATTCTCCTTGCCATATGCTAGTACTTTGCTGCCCTGGTCCACACACTCTGGCTTCTTAAAAAGAACCTTGGACGCAGTAAATGTGAATCAACCTACCAATTCTCTGCCTCCTCTTTTATGGTAACGTAACATGTAGCCAAAAGCGGCCACTTCTCATCCATAGACTCTCAGAGTTTCAGTTCCTGTTTCAGTAACGACTTGTGGTCGTCTTGAATAGCCAATCCGTTCTCTTGTTTTCAAGTTTCCCGTTCGTAACCAGCTGACTATGGAGTAGGGACCTGTTCCACCTAGCTTCTGAACTTGGGGAGCATCCCTGCTCTGAAACTGTGAACCATGGGGTGTCAGTTGAACTGCGCGAAGAACATCACTGAAAAATTAGGACGCCCTGAGACTCTGTGTAGTGTCTGATTACTACTGCTTAGACTGTGCATGCATTTTCTCATGTGGAAACGTGGGAGGTTAGCTGTTAGCACACACCCAGTTCTTACAGTGGTGGAACATACTGATTATCCGATCCTGAACAAAACTGGGATTATCCGATCTGCATTTTATTTAGCCTGGATCCATGTGAAATCTTTCTTTTTGGCAGCTGGAACTCAAAACATTTATCATCGTGCATTGTGGGAATTCCATTTCTGCATATGGAATTGAATGCTTACTAATTGTATTTTAATTTTCTGCTACAAGTGGTAATATCGTGTAATGTTTGTTATGGTACTGCGAAGATAATTGTTTTTTAACAGCCCATTCTTTTTCAGGCGTTTCACTACATTTAAACACGCAGAATGCCTCGAGGGCGAGGTTCTTCTGTATCAACACATGAGAAGCCTAATGTTGATGCAGCAGTCGATTCTGATAAAGATAACAGCAGGCATAAGAGGAGCGCTTATTTGTTGCTGGGGTTGTTTATACTTTTCGTTCATGGATCCTGGTCTGTTTACCGTATGCAGTTTGCGAGTCTTCCTTTGCCCCTTGGTGCCGAGCAGGCTGGTAAGCGGGGCTTCTCAGAGGCTTCTGCCCTTAAGCATGTGAAGTACTTGACAAGCCTGGGTCCTCATCCAGTTGGTTCAGATGCTCTCGATCTTGCTGTGCAGGTTGTCCTTTCAAGCTTCTTTGCTTTTGCATTTTTAACAGGCTTTTACTTACAATTTCAGTCTCCAGACCAATTATAACATTGCCGTTAATGTTATTATGCATTGATATGTTCGAAACATGGGTGCTCGCTGACACTTTCCAGTTTGGATGGAACTAGCTGTTGGGTGTTGAATGTCGACACTGATTGTAGTGTCCTGTTTAATTAGTAGAGCTCTAGTAGGAAAGAGGCTTTTTAAGTCTGCATTTTATATTGTTGTGTTAGAAAGTATATTTTTTAAGTCATGATAATTAGCTATGTGGTTGGGGGAAGCTGGAGCACTTACTTTTGGGCTATATTTACTGATGAAAATCTGTGTCGTGTGAATGAATAATTCTACTAAGCTCATATTTCTTTATTATTATATAATTAAAAGGGCACCTAGAAACTTCCATGTGTTCAACCCAGGAATAAATTGCGTGGTGGGTCACTGAACATATGCACCGTGCAAGTGGTTCGTTTAGCCGCGATCTGTAGAAAAGGCACATCTAGGTAAGTATGGTGGGTCACTGAACTTATGCACCGTGCAAGTGGTTCGTTTAGCCGCGATCTGTAGAAAAGGCACATCTAGGTAAGTATGTTGGGTCACTGAACTTCTGCAGCATGCGAATGCTTCGTTTAACCACGGTACGTAGAAAATGCAAATCTAGGTAAGCATGGTGTGTCACTGAACTTGTACACCGTGAGGGTGGTTCGTTAGCCACAGTGCGCAGAAAATGCACATTCAGAAAAAAAAAACTTGAACACCAGGTCACTTAAGTGCGTTAATGGGGCCATGCCAGGTCGAAGCTAGTGCAGTCAGACACTGCGAATACATTGGATGCCAATTCTTGCCAACTAACTACCTATACCATAACCAAGATGCAAAAGGCAACACCTTTGTTGACTTCTCTCAGGCTCTCAGCCCTTCCACCTTGCAATCACCAACCTGATCCTGGCTGTTAGTTGCTAATCTCGCCCATGCTTCTACCTGGAAGTCAAGACAAGCTTAGCCGTTACTTTGACCACCAGAAGTGCACACCCACACCAGCCATGGAGGCACTGGGGGTTGAGAAAAAATTGAGGTCTGGGGTTTGGTCATAAGAACTAGAAAGGGGATTTAGTGGAGAATAATTATTACAGTATAAGTTAAAGTGAGGAGCCACTTAATTATTTCTTCCTCTTATCTTTCACTTTTACTGTTTTTCAACCTTTTCTCCCATCTGGATGGGTATGATACAGTCCCGATTTATTGTGTGCTATTGTTGTTTGGAACTTATCATTTTTCTACAGCTATTTTTAGTTGCACTATCCATCTTGACATGTCCATGCAATAGTATGTATATGCAGAAGCAGAGAAAATAAAGAAGACAGCTCATTGGGACGTTGATGTTCAAGTGGAGCTGTTCCACACGGATATTGGTGCAAATCGTCTAGCTGGTGGTCTTTTCAAGGGAAAAACACTCTTGTACTCAGACCTTAAGCACGTGATCCTCAGAATTGTTCCCAAGTATTTACCGGAAGCTGAAGAAAATTTGATTCTGGTCTCTTCTCATATTGACACAGTTTCCACAACGTAAGGCTCTGTCTTCTCCCTTATGAGGAAATTTTGCTTCTGCTTTGCATTATGTAATGTAATCGATATGCTTAATCATCAGCACGTTAATTGGTTACATCAGATACAAAGAGTTTCCACATGACTTTTGGACACTTAGTGGTTTTATTTTTGTTGAATGTAATATGCAATAATCAACTTGAGTGCCATGTTATTATTCAATTGAGGAAGGGGTGAGTGCAGAGAGTGGATTAAATGAAATGTATGCGATATAAGTGAGGTTAAACAAATATGTGGGCTCAGTCGTGCACGGTTCTTTAACTATAAGCAGGAGATATCGAGATCTAAAATTTGCTAAGGATAGCTTGACAGCACATGAAGGTTGAACGAGAATATAGCTTTTGAGGCTTGTTTTTAAGGAACAATTCTGTGACGATGATTTTTACGAGTAATTTAGCAGGTTTTCAGACTGTTCAAGTGTATATCTAATGTTAATAGGATTTAAATTTATTGACACACTAATGCTTACATATTGCAAATATGTGTACTGTAGCAGACCAACTCTTGTAAAAACTTCCACTTTTTTCCTTCCCCGTTGTCAGTTTTTGAGAAAAAAGAACCTCTAACTTCTATTCTTATTCAGGGAAGGTGCCGGGGATTGCAGCTCATGTGTAGGAGTCATGCTAGAGCTGGCACGGGGAGTGGCTCAGTGGGCGCATGGGTTTAAGAGTGGCGTCCTGTTTCTGTTCAACACAGGGGAAGAAGAGGGTCTTGATGGGGCCCACAGTTTTATAACTCAGGTCACTATTTTCATATGTTACACATAAATCATCTTGTAACTGGTACATAGGTCATTGTCGTTATGCTCCATAATGTAATTTACTAATATTTGTGCAGCACCACTGGAGAAACTCAGTACGTTTTGCTGTTGATTTGGAAGCTATGGGTATCAGTGGGAAATCCACCCTTTTTCAGGTTGGGTTCACGATTTGTTTACAGAAATTATGCTTGCATTTGCAATTGTAACAATCATGTAGCTGTTCTAAATTTTAGTTTGTTGCTAATGCCTAATGATAGTAAATAAGGTTTCTGAACATTTTCAAACCCTGAGTTACTTTGTCGCCGATGCATCAGATTTTTTTTCTTTCTGTTTTTTAATTGCTGTACATTGTTCAATTTGTTACAAAAGAATTGATTTTGAACCTTTTCGTGTACCTTACTATTTTTTTTTCATGTACAGGGTACTCACCAATGGGCTTTGGAGAGCTTTGCTGCTGTAGCGAAATACCCATCTGCTCAGATAGCTACACAGGTAACACATTGTGTTTATTTGATTCTCGGTTTTTGCTGTCCTAGAGAGAACATTTTCCTCTTTTCATAGAGGTTCATTTACCCTGTCAGGTGCAGTCTGCATACATTATTGGCCAACTATAGAGGTTTGAATGATTTTCCTGTTCCAATTATTGTTAGATAAAAAGTAAATTATATTTTGGCCAGAAGCGGGGAACATTGGATCATAGCAAATAACTATAGCAACTTTGTCATGTTTCCAGCAACTCTGAAATCAAGCAGCTCAGAGCAACATGGAGTGAAATGCCCTATTTAATTCACCTTTTTATAAGAAAAATGAGGGACATGATTGTTTCTCATCCACCTCACACCCACTTGTTGATCCTAGCACAAAACTTATAGAAGAGGTTTCAAGTGATATCCTGTTGCTAGAGTGAACGAAGACAGTTCGATGTGTCACTTTACTCAACCAGCATAGTTCAATCTTAGTTGTCTTCGTAGGAGGTTGCAAATATGACATGACATAAACTTGTAATTGCAGGATGTTTTCCGTTCTGGAGCAATAAAATCTGCTACTGATTTCCAAATATATGAGGAGGTTGCTGGTCTTCCTGGCCTTGATTTTGCATATACAGATACGACATCTGTGTATCACACAAAGGTTTGCTTGATGACTTTATATGTGTATGTATGTACTACTTTTTAGATCACTAAAGTAGTGATCTAAAAAGTCTTATATTTCTTTACAGAGGGAGTATTTGTTATGAACATGATAACTAACATATCTATATCATCTACTCTGTGAAAGAGTCTACTGCTGGTACTGGTTTGAAGAGCTAGAGATTATGGACCTTGAGATTAAGCTATGTTGCTGTCATTCGCTTTTTTGATGCAAAAAGGAATATAACGAGTATACATGTTTCCGAACCAAAAGTAGCTTTTTGATAGATTACAAGGTGGAAACATCACATGTGAACTTCACGTCTTGAGGATCCAGCTGATTGTTCCACAGTTCCTCGTAGAGTATGAATGCAAGCTGTTTAATTCTTAAATGAATCCAGCCATATGTTTCCTAGTGAGATTTGATTACAATAATTTTATTGCCATGATATTGTATTTCTATCTTCCAAACAGAAATTAGAACAAGGTGATAGCTTCCCTAAAAAAAAGAATGAGGTGATAGATTTAGATGTAATGGTATTTGTAACTTTTGTTAATATTGTGAGTGTAGATCGAGGTCAACAGAATATGTGGTGGCAGCTTCAATCTATTTTTTGATGCCAAACATTGTACTAGTTGCTTACTCGATTTCATTGCCGTCTTCTGTGCAGAATGACAAAATGGAGCTCCTGAAACCAGGATCCCTTCAGCATAATGGAGAAAATATGCTTGCCTTCCTACTACATGCTGCTTCATCACCAAAATTTATGAAAGACGCACACCAGGCAAAGCAAGAGAGCACAGAGCAGAAGAAGGATATTTTTTTTGACATTCTGGTATATCGTATTAAAATATTTTTGTTATCAAACATTATGACTGTACCATGCAATATCTGATTTTTTTTCATTAAGCTAAGCAAGCACATGTATAGATTTTGCTTTTCGTAAGTTCCTGTGGGAAATTTTTGATCTCTATAGGTCTTCATATGCTAATTTTTCAGATAATAAAGGACCGTAAGGATTTGACCAATTTTATAATTCAAAATTATTGCCATGTAAACTCAGGCAACAGTATGGCCAACGAATGATGTGTGAATTCTTTATCATCAGCATTTTTTTTTATGAAACAAAGATGTATTCTTTGGAGAAAAATCTTTGTGAATTGTGATGCTTGGGCGAAGTTAAATTTGTCTGGATGGCAAGATATAATGGGGGTATGGGTATAACTGGGGCAAAGAAGAGAAAATAAATGGCTCATATTTTGCCCTAATAGAAATAACACTATATTTTACTCCCTCTGTAAAAACTGAATTTGTTTGCTTAGATGAGTTGTCTATCTTTGTTGAAAATAAATGGCAAGATATAATGGTTGGGAGTACATCATATATTACTTTGAAGTATGACCCAATTCTTAGATGAGCTGTCTATCTTTGATGGCATGGTATGTTCTTTGATTTTGTTTGCTTAGAGCAATGGAGTTTTTGCATGGCACTCCCCATGCCTTACCTCCTTTTAAGTATCATCTGGAGTGCCATTGTTCTGTCACCAGGTCATACCATGATTCAAACTAAACATCAGAATTAGATTTGAAGCTAGGATTATATATTTCTGTGCTCCCGGCACCATATGATTCCTCAAAAAAACTCTAGTGCTTTTGATGATTGGTGTTGTTTGGCTTTGCTGGCATAAATTTAGAGCAATGGATTCCCTCAAAAGTAAACTTAGACCATGATATGTGTTCATATCTGCAAAAAAAAAGTGCACCTGGGAAACAGGCAAGATATTTGTTCGTATCTGGAAAAGAATGCAGATTTAGTTAGTACGATTTCTTATTCAACTGAATTTTCTTTTGTTTCAGCTTATCACTTGTATGTTACTACTTTTGCAGGGCAAGTACATGGTGGTCTATCCACAGCGACTAGCAACCATGTTTCACAACTCAATAATATTTCAGTCACTTCTGATATGGGGAACATCACTGCTTATGGGCGGACGTCCTGGTCTTATGTCCTTTGGAATATCATGTTTGAGCATTATTTTGACGTTGATATTTTCTATCTTCTTACCGGTTGTCGTGGCATTTGCCCTGCCGCATATTTGTCCCTTTCCTGTTCCATTTGTTAGAAATCCATGGTTAGTTATTGGCTTATTTGGTTCACCTGCACTGCTTGGCGCATTCATTGGTCAGCATTTTGGATTTATTCTCCTAAAGAGGCACATTCAAGAAGTGTATTCAAGAACAAAGCCAGGTCTAACTGGTAACACAATGGATTACATTGTTGGCCTGGAAGCTGAGAGGTGGATTTTCAAATCTGGTTTTGTCCAATGGCTTATAGTTTTGATAGTCGGAACCTATTTGAAGGTCGGAGCATCGTATATAGCACTCATCTGGCTTGTTTCGCCTGCTTTTGCATGTAAGTTGGGGTGACTATCTGAGAGTTAATATGTTGATATTCAACTTTGAGTATTAACGGCTGTTGTTTCGTTGCAGATGGTCTTATGGAAGCAACACTAACTCCTGTAAGGTCACCTAAACAGCTTAAGGTCTTTACATTGGTCCTGGCTTTGGCTGTGCCAGTTATGTCATCTGCTGGTTTGTTTATTCGCTTGGTAGATGTGATGGTTGGCAGCATTGTACGTGCTGATAGGTAAATATCTAGAGCCTGCGGCGTCCAAACTTGTTCTTTATTTTCTCATTTGCTATGCCAGTTAGGGCCATGATTAAATTTTATACTTAAATGTTGTTATCAGAGAGTATTGCATCAGCTATTCTAAGCTAACCGAACTAATTTCAACCTTGTGCGCACTTATATATGCAGGAACCCTGGTGGACTACCAGACTGGCTTGGAAATGTAGTAGTTGCTGTTGCCATCGCTATAGTCGTGTCCTTCACGTTTGTGTATCTCCTTTCGTATGTCCATATTTCAGGTAAACCATATCATGCTTGATATATCATCACATTTTGCTTCCGTTACATGACTTGTGAGTTTCTGCTGTCTTGTTCATAATTTTTTTGATATTGCTTTGATTTGGGACATATAGTGTAAGGGGTGTGTTGGAATGGTCATTAAATTTTGGCCCTCAAACATGCATCATGCTTTGTCATTCTGTATTAGAGTAATGCCAAAATGGTGCTAAAATTTACAGGCCACCAAAGGTGATCACCCACACTAAGAAACTACTAAAAAACCAAAATTACCGGGCAGCTTCAAAGCTAAAGTAATCTGAGGAATGACTGTAAGTTTGTGACGATTGTGGTTTTCCCTGGGCAGAAGGCTAGACCCCCCCCCCCCTCTCTAACATTGCTGTACTGTACTCAACATCTATCATTGCATCCAATTTCCGGACTTCTCCAATATGTACATACATCTGCCTTCTGTTTTAGACATAACACACCCAAATGAGCTTATATCCGAGATAATGTTTTATGCAGGTGCCAAAAAAACACTTCTTTCTGTGTTGTGTGCATTCTTTGGTCTTGCCCTTGTACTGGTATCAAGCGGCATTGTTCCAGCATTCACAGAGGATATTGCTCGTTCTGTAAATGTAAGCACCGCTATGAAAACTTTGACCGTCGATATTGCTTTAAATATTTAGATTGGGAACTTGAAGACCATGTGCATAAATTGGTCTCGAGAATTACTTTCAAAATACTACAATTTTGATGGTCGTTATACATATATTGAAATAGAAACTAGTGGTCAAAGTTATATTTTGAAGACCGTGTTAATATATGGAACATCACTTTGTCGCTTACGGGAGGGAGTATGAGTTTAACTTTGACAAATGGTATCCTAATATTTTGACTAGGTGTTTAACTGTTTTGACTCATCGGGTGTTGTCGTATGATTTCCATAATTTGTCATCATTTGCTATCTCTGTAACCTGAAAAGGATAATTTTTATGTTTAACAATCCAGTATCCTTTTAAGACAATCTCTTATGCATACCATGAAGGAGAGCCTGTTTCTTCAAAGAAAGAATTGGAAGTAAATGCTTACGCCTTCCGATTGAAATATTTTTTTTTGTAGTTCTGTATTAGAATTAAGGAGTGCAAGAAGACTTTTGTGTCCTTCAAACGTTCCCAAACACAATGAATTATCTTGCATTGTCATTAACTGTGTACAGTTGCCTACTTAGAAATGCAATTGTTCGGCAAGGGGATAATAGGTACTTACTCTGTTCCAGTTTGACCAAAAATCATGACACTTATTTTGGAACAAAGGGAGTAGAAATCAAGAAAAAAATTAATTTGTCTCGAAATTTCAGGTATTTCAATTTTCATAGGCATAAAACAACTTATATTAGCAAATAATTTTCTGGGATGTTCTTGAAAATTCGTTTGCCTGCAATTGTCATAATGTTCCCATATTTGTATTAAAAAGCTCATACTAGCAATGAATACTCCTACTTATTAAATGATAACTGATTCACTATTTCCTCAGGTTGTGCATGTTGTTGATACTACAAGAACGAACGATGGAAACACGGAACCATTATCCTATGTTTCCCTGTTCTCGAACATGCCTGGAAAGTTGACACAGGAATTGATGGACCTAAGAGGGGAAGAGTTTTCTTGCGGAAAGAATATGACAACTGATTTTGTGACATTTACCGTGAAGTATGGCTGCAGGAGTTACAAAGGGAGCAGTACTGGATGGAGCAAATCAGAAGTTCCACTGCTCCATGTTGAAAGCGATTCTGCTACCGATGATGCCCGCAGAACAGTAGTATCAGTTGATACCAAGTCATCTACACGGTGGTCACTCGCAATCAATATGCAAGAAATCGATGACTTCACTGTTCAAGGTGAGTTACAATCGAATAGGTCGACAGATCTAGGTGAAGTAGATTGTTGTTATTTGCCATCTAACTGATCTCTATATGCGTTATTTTACTCAGTGGAGTCAGATAAGTTGGTTCAACTGGGTGGCAAGAGCGAGGTGGACGGATGGCATACAATCCAGTTTGCAGGCGGCAAGAACGCACCAACAAAATTCCAGTTAACCCTTTTCTGGTCAAGTAAAGCGACACAGGCATCTCCAAAGGAAGCTAACGCAGAGGACCCTCCTCTCCTGGTAAAACTAAGAACAGACGTGAACAGGGTCACGCCAATGGTCGAGACGGTTCTCGAGAAGCTTCCACGCTGGTGTGCAGCTTTTGGCAAGTCGACATCTCCTTACACGCTGGCGTTCTTGACCGCTGTTCCTGTCAATATTTAGGCGACGCACGTTGCGTGCCCCAACATTGTAGGGTATTAACAGTTTGACATAGTGTTGATTTACGCTGTATCTAGTTATTCGTATTAGATTCAATTGCATTCGTAGCTTCAGAACGTACACCAAAACTGCTGCATCAGCAGCTTTGAGTTCAACGGGACCCTGACGAAGGGTCAAACTTAGAGGGCGGCCCTATGTCAAAAATGTGTCTGGTGAATGAATGGTCGGTTTGTTTGATGTCGAAAAACTTGAGGTTAGAGTGGTGGTTGCAATAAAGACAGGTGTTGTTTCATGTTATTTATGGAGACAATTGAATGGGCATGGCCAGATCTGAGACATTCTGCATTGTCGATTTTCTGATTGGTGTGTATAGTGATAGTTTGGTCCCGTGTCTGAATCGTGGACAAAGTTGGCTGTTCCAGTCCAAAGTCCAAACTTGAGGAAAGTGTCGGCTCGATCATGGGACGATGAACATGGATACAGTTGGGTGTTGAGTGTGTTACTTTTTTGGAGTCTCCAATGCCAGTGCCAGCAGTAGACCATCCAGACAGGCACAGTAGGTCCTCACAAGCTATTAGTGCCTCAAGCATGCAGTGCTCTGCCAATGCTTCTCACAGGAGTGCTATACCTGAAGTTGTGAAGAAACAAGAAAGCCAAGAACTAGGGACGAAGTAGTCACTCCGTCCCAAAATATGTGTCTCGATTTTATACTGACTTTAGTATAAAGTTTTACTAAGCAGTAGGCCGCGTGCTCATAGACAAGTCTGAAGACCTTCATCTGGAACACCGAATTAGCAGCACTCCCTCCTATCCAATATTACTCGCCTTAAATTTGTTTAGATAATGCCACGGTGGATGATGCTCCGAGGAAACAACTCAAAGTCCAAAAGGACGAATAATGCAGTAGCAATAGTAGTAGTACTAACAAATTAGACATGTCCATAATCCAGAGATTGACCGAAGCGAGCAGACCAACCGTAGAGGGAACCGAGGATACGTTGCCATCATCATGCATCAACCCGATTGATTAATGCGCGCTGCTCCCGGCGCACAAAAGACGGTGAGAGAGGGCGGCAGTGCCCGAGGCCGTTCGTGCGCATGGAGTCTTCCATTCCGCGCCCAACCGAGGGAGGCCTTGACAAACAAGAGCGCACGCTCTCCTCCACCAGCTTCTCCCCGGGAACACCGCACCGAGCCCCGGCACCGGAGCAAGTCCCGCCGGTTTTCCGTGGCCGAAGCTCGTCGTCACGTACGTGCCCGGCCCGGTCAAACCAGCATTTTTTTTCTACAGGAAAGTTTATTAACAGGGCGTGCGTGCAGGCGTCGGGATCGGCGAGGCCGTGCATGCGGTGTCCGTCGATCGACCCCCCTGCATCGATCGCGATGTTTCCATGTCTCCCTGCTGTTGCTGTGTGGGCGCTGAAAGCAAGGCGTGCTACTAGCTAGCTGGCTTTTCTATTTGGCTGGCTAGATTTCATTTTTTTTACTGGCTATAGATGCGTTGCGTTGCGGTGCGTATGGGCTCAAATCGGCACCCCACGTTATCGTGTTGCGTCCATAGGCTGCATGGTTTAGGATCGCTAGGTATGGGATGCTACGAGGATTGTTGGATGCGCACGCACGTGAGGTGAGGTGAGGGTAGACGCGCTGGAGACAGAGTTGCGTGGAGTAACTTGCCGGAGAGGAGGACTGCTGCTTCCGTCCTGGTTTATTGGTCCGCATAGAATTTTGTACGGGCATCGTTATTGCACTTAATTTAGTTAGTATAGTGTATGAGAATCTTCAATAGATGATGTAGATGCAGAAATAATTAACTTTTACATCTCTGAGGTCAAAAACCCCTTCTTCGGCAGATGGTGTAAATGCTTTTTTTTTTTAACATTTACGTCTTCCAAAGATGTAAAATACAACACCTCGCGGTGTAAATCTGCGTACCAACCGCCTTCATTTCACTTCCGTCCGCCCGCCCACCCGCAATTTTCACCCTGAAACGCGCCGCCGCCTGCCGACCCGCCCGCGTTGGGTGACTTCGTGGGGAGGAGGACAGCACCACTAGTACTGCACTTAATAGTGCATTTATACGCTTATTAATCATGATCATCACAGAACACAAGCACTCTCTTGCGCGTACGGTAGTTCAGGATTCGCGGGAGCACTGGTAATCTTGAAGCTGCACCGCCTGGTTCAGGTTTGGGTCTAGTAGTACTAGTGCTTCAGGTTTGGGTCTAGTGGTGGTGGTTCAGGTTTGGGTTTAGTAGTATGTTCTTCTAAGAGAAAAAAATCGGTTGCTTGCCATATGGCGAACGTACACACCACCGCCTTCTCTTCTCCCAGAGATGAAGACTGTCTGTTTGGTTTGCAGTCTAAGCTTGCCACGCCTAACCTTAGTCGTGCTACAATAGCTTAGGTATGTGTTTGGTTTATTGCCACACTTGTGGCTTGTCACACTTTTCTAGCCACTTGATCCATATGTTATAGGCTCAATTTTTTGCCAAATTTTATCATACTTGTGGTGGCCATTTTATGAGCCACACTTTTTGTGGCAGCCACACTTTGCTTAAGAGGTAATAGCACCAGGAGTCCCTGAACTTGTCATGGATGTGATGATTTGGTCCCAAACTTACAAAATGCAACTATTGAGTCACACAACTTGCAGCCAATGTGCAAGTTTGGTCCCAGCCAATCAGAGCTCGACAAGTGGAGCCTAGTCAGCACAGCCGTCAGCCCAACGCCTTTTGCATTTACCCCCCTGGACTTTGTACTAATCAACCCGCACTACACCTGCCTGGGATATTCTGCTGCTCCACTCCACTCCACTCCACTCCACTCACTCATCTTTCTCTGCTCTCGACCATCTCCTGCTCCCCAGGTAGTCGCCGCCGTCCAGCTAGTCGCCGCCGTCCAGCTCGCCATCGCCGTCCGTCTAGCTCGCCGCCATGGTGTCTTGGAGTGAAGGATCCAGCTCTTCGTCCGAAGGGTACTCTATCACAAGTGAGGTTAGCTCCAGATCCAGTATAAACATACTCACTTGCATTTAGGGTTAGCAATGGGGAATTTTTGCTGACAACAATTTTTTATAGGCTCCTGCTCCTGCCGTCATTTTCTGCTCTGAGTGGAGAGGCCTGGCTCCAGATCTTGCAGCTAGATGTGAACATCAGTGTGTCTGTGAGAAGTTAGTTTCCTTTGAATCAGTTGACAGTGGAAGGAGGTATCTTGCTTGTGCACAAAAGGTTAGCAGATCTCTAATTAAGGCCATCAAATCTTGTAGTGTGGCATTTAACTGTGGATTAGTGCATCAATATAGTTTATTGAGCAAAATCAGTTCACTGAAGAAAACAGTATTTAGTCAACTGAAGTTTTGGTTATGCTAAGAATTATGATAGTGTTGTATTAATAGATCAATAGTGGTACAAGCTTTGCCATTTATCTAAAAATGTTTTCTTTCTTATTTTGTAGGAAATACCTAAATGCAACTTTGTGGAGTGGATTGATCCTGAATGGCCTGCCACTCTGAAGATGAGTTTAGCCAGGGTTTGGGGCATGTATCAAGATGAGAACAAGCTAAGGCTCATGGAAAATGTAGTTAATGCTGAAGAGAATTTTAGGGTTGTGAAAGAGAAGGAACAGATGGAAAAGGATCTGAGGTTTTTTAAACTAGATTTTGCTAAGATGGTGGCTGACAAGGAGCAGGCAATTACTGAATTGGGCAATGCAAGACTTGTTGTTTCTGACTTGAAGCAAGAGCTTGAGAAGAAGAAGATGTCTGATAAATCTAGCACTACCATTCATCAGGTTGTTAGGGCTAAGGCAGAGAAAGAGAGGGATGAGATGAAGCAAAAGATGGACATCATGAAGCAAAAGATGGACAGCATGAAGGAACAGATGGACAACATGAAGGAAGAGTTGGACATAGTTGTGTCACAGAGGGATGACCTGAAGAAGGAGAAGAAGAAACTTGAGTACATGATTGGTGATTTATTCAGGCACAAGGAGGAGAACAAGAGCAAGATAAGGAGGTTGAAGGAGATCTTAGATGAATTTGAGTAATTAGTTGAAGGAGACCTTTTAATTAGTTGTATTCCTGTAGTGAACTTGGTTAATTTCCATGGCACTGATGATGTATGACTGCTCTAAGTTAACTTATTTCCTATATGTATGACTGCTCTGAATTTGTCTTAATTTAATGTTTAGTTAACTGAAGATTTAGTTATGTATGACTGCTCTGAATTTGGCTGAAGTTTCAGTTAACTTGGTTGAATTGACAGTGTAACTGAAGATGTGTCAGTTAACATGTGTTAAACCTAAGATGTGTCAGTTAACATGTTAAACTGAAGATTCAGTTAACTGAAGATGTGCCAGTTAACATGTGTTAAACCTAAGATGTGTCAGTTAACATGTTAAAATGAAGATTCAGTTAATATTCAGTTATCTGAATATCCAGTTTACTGAATATTCAGTGAATTGCAAATTCAGTTAAGATTATGAATTTGTTTCAGTTAACTAAAAAGAGTGAAACCTACAGCAGCAATTGAAACACAGCAGCATCAGCAACATGCCATACACAACAGCAGTAGCATAGCAAACACAGCAGCAGCAGCATGGCAAACACAGCAACAGCAACATTGTAACCAAAAATAACAGAACAAAATAGCAAGCATAGCAGCATTGCAGCATAAGTTTCAGCATCTGATCAAGCATAACTTTGCACCAGTTCCCAAAGCAGATTACAAATAACTTATGTGCTGAACTTATAAGCAGCACACCTAACTTAACTAAACGCAAAATAGCACTACACTAACTTATATGCTGAACTTATAAGCAGCATACCTAACTACTTGACCTTCTTCTTCGCTCCTTCTTCAGTCGTTCTTCACATCTTCAGTCGCTTGAGACGCTCGGAGCGGCGCACCTCCACTGGAGAAGATCTCTTCTTGCCGATCCTTGCCGGCTCCGCCGCCACGTCCTGCTTGGGCTCCTCCTCCACCAGCTCCTGCTTGACGATGTCAGGCACATCTGGGAGAACCTCCACATCAATCGGGAGGTCTCTGTCGCCCTCCCTGCCATTGTGGACTAGCGCGACCATTTGGATCTCGTCCTCCTCCGCCTCTTCTTCGTCATCTGACAGGACAACGAGCGACACCTCGATCGTGTCAGACGACGCATACGAGTCAGAGGAGTCCGAATCTCCTCTGTAGCCCGAGTCGTTGTCGGAGTTCACCTTGCAGTATTCCGAGTCGGACGACAGAGAGACGTCGTCGTCGACGATGTGGACGAGGGGCGCCGGCGCAGGCAGGGCAAGAACCATGTCCTGGACGCGCTGCATCCTGGACCACACGCACTTCGGATCCGGCTGCGGCTGTGGCGTGGTGGCGGACCTGTACATCCACCAACGCGCGCGCTGCCTCGGATCGTCGGAGCGCGTCTCCGCCATTGCGAAGCGGAGGATGTTGGCCGGAGGGGTACCTGGGCCGTTCACGAGAGCGCGCCTCTTCTCGTCGTCGGTCATCACGTCGATGAGGCCCCGCGCGTGGTTCACAAGCATTTCGACGCTGGGGAACCACCGGCCTATCTCCTGGAGCTCCGCGCGCGCGACCTCGTCGTCGCCTGCCAGCTCGTCGACCATCCTCTGCCATGCAGGGTGGTTGTCCATGGCGTCGGTGGCGGCGTCGAGATGGCCGGCGAGGGTTTTCTTGGGGTAGAGTGGGAGGTGGGGAGCGTAGAGCCCGAGGCGTCGTGAAACGGAAGTGGTGAGTGGGGGCGGTGGGCGGTGGGTGGTGGCCTCTTAATTGGAGTGGAAGAGCGAACGGCACCGCTCTGATTAGCACATACAGTTTATTTTGTATAACAACTGTGGCAATGAGTATCTACCAAGATCACTAGTACTAGCGCACTGGCAAGGAGTTCAAGTTATCAAACAAAAGGTCCTGGGTTTGATACCCAGGGCAAACAATTTTTTTTCTTTAATTATTTTTAATTAACTACAGTAGTGTTCACTCCAAAACAGATTAGTCCTCAGTTAACAACAGCACTATTGACTGCAAAACTTTTTTATATCTTTTTTTTCAGTTCAAAGCAGCAAAATTCAGTTGACACTGTAAAATTCAGTTTAAAGCAGCAAAATTCAGTTGACACTGTAAAATTCAGTTTAAAATTCAGTTGACACTGTAAAATTCAGTTCACACTGCAAATTTGAAAAGCCTTTTTTCAGTCCAACATTCATTTGCCATCCATCATTGACTTATCCCCTAGTTTTGCATCATAGTTTAGTTACAAAAAAGGCAATTAATGCCAATATTTGCCATCAAAAAGTGGCAACTTAAGCAAATGTTTTGCCATCAGAAAGTGGCACCTTAAGCCACTGTTAGGCCAGTCATTGTGTTACATCACATTAGGCCTCTACAAAAAGATGGAACTTTAATGTCCCACAATCTCAGGGATCAGGAGCCAGAAATTCTACAGGAGGATCATTCAGGTCTGGAATCTCCACTCTCCTGTCCTCTCCAAACAGTAGCCAGTATGCCCTATCATCTGGCATACCTCCTCTCCCCCTTGTTCCTCTTCCTGCAACATGAGTTGCTCCTCTCCCTCCACCTGCAGTTGCATTTCCCCCTCTTCCTCTGCCTGAAGCTGCTGCTGCTCCTCTTCCTCTGCCTGAAGCTGCTGCTGCCCCTCTTCCTCTGCCTGAAGCTGCTGTTGCTCCTCTTCCTCTGCCTGAAGCTGGGTTCCTTTGTCTTTTCCTCCCCCTTCCCCTACCAGAAGCTTGAGAGCCTTCTCCTCTCTCAACTACTGTCCTTGCCCTTGTTTGCCTACCTGCATTCATTTCTGTAGTGACTCTTGGCTGAGGTATTGCAGCACCTGCAGCAAGAACAAATGAAGACTGCTCTGGTAGTGGGCCATGAACTCTATTTGGAGCTCTTCTTAAAAGTTCTCTTTGACTCATGCTGTAGACCATACTGGTTGGTGACTGCATTGGATCCAGTATAGGATCAGCCTGACTAGGGAATATATTCTGCACAAAAACATTGAGCAATTGAGATATGTACAGCAAAATTCAGAGAACTACATTAAATTCAGAGCACTAGAGTGATTTCAGTAAATTCAGAGAACTACAGTAAAATGCAGTAAATTCAGTAACCTGAAGAAATGTGGGGTCATCATAGTTTTCATCAACTAGCTCTACACCTTCTTCAATGAGAGCTTCCTGCCATCTGTAATGGCCCTTCCTGTTGTGATCAGCTCTACCACAAATTGAGCAGTGCATTGTAACACCTTTCTTGTTCAAAACCCTAACACCATTCTTCATCTTCTCCTCAGGAGTCTTCTTCCTGTTTTTCTTGGGCCTTCCCAACTATTTTGTAAACACAGGTGGATACACCTTGTAAGCATTCTGTACCTCCCACACATTTGGGTCTTCTAAAGGGACAAGAGTATATCCATATGCTTTCAGATATGTCCTCACAGTGTAGCACTCATGCACAAATGTCTCTGGGTCAATCCTCTCCTCCCTGCAACAAGCTATTGAATGCCCACATGGTACTCCTGACAACTGCCATCTCCTGCAATCACATGTGTACAAACCAAGATCAACTGTGTAGCTATTGTTACTTGACTGAACTCTGAACATCTGTTGTCCAGCTTCAGATACATGGCAGTTAGCAGCAAATTCAGTGTTCTTGTCCAATTTCTTCTTGATCTTTGGGCATATTCTCTGCCCTGCCCACTTTTCTATAGCTTCTCTTTGCTTACTCACCATCCTATGCATTATCTTGTAAAAAATGTACTCAAGCATGCTTAGCACTGGCATTTCTCTACCCTCTAGGATATAACTGTTAAAAACTTCAGAGTTATTGTTCAGGAGGATGTCACATTTTGGAAATTCACTGAAGAATGCTTTGCACCAAGTTTTCCACTCAAGTCTTTCAGTCCAGTGGAAAGCAGCTGAGCTGTGACCATCCATTTTTTCACAGTTCTCTCTCCACTTCAACTTGTTTGGTGATCTGGCAATGGCCCACAGGTCTTGCTTCAGTACCTCTCCTTTGTGCTTCTCATTGAAATTTTGGTAAATATGCCTAACACAAAACCTGTGCTCTGCATCTGGCCAAACTTTGTGGACAGCATTTATCAGACCTTTCTGCTTGTCACTCATAAGTGTGAAAGGAGCAGTGTTGGTGATGTTCAGATCATCTTTCAAAGTTGTGAGAAACCACTCCCAAGAACTTGTGCATTCTACTTCCACCCAGCCCATAGCAATGGGGTAAATGCAGTCATTAGGATCAATGCCAACTGCACTAAGCAGCACACCTTTAAACCTAGTTTTCATATGACAACCATCTATGAAGATAATAGGCCTGCAGCCCTTAAGCCATCCTCTCTTACAGGCATCATATGACCAATACAGTGTTTTCAA
This sequence comes from Triticum aestivum, assembly GCF_018294505.1. Taxonomy (NCBI): domain Eukaryota; kingdom Viridiplantae; phylum Streptophyta; class Magnoliopsida; order Poales; family Poaceae; genus Triticum; species Triticum aestivum. The sequence continues at coordinate 627,313,420 of NC_057797.1, forward strand.
ACATTTTCTGCCCATTGGAAATTTTGTATCTCTGACCAGTCCAGTTGTCAGCAAAAAAGTTGAGCCAGGGTTCTTCTGTCTTAATTCATGTCCATAATCCCATAGTCTACTGAATTGCTCCTCTTCATCACCATGGATCTCCTTCAGTGCTGCTGTCCTAGCCCTAGCTAACTTCCATCTATTAGGGGTGCAATTAAACTCCTTTGTTATTTTCCTTGAAAATGTTCCAAGTGACATCTTCTGGTCATCTCTGAATTCTTCTATGAAATAGTTGCAAAGGAATTTAGCTGTCATGTCCTTGAGCCTCCACTTCTTCTGACACATATGATCACCATAGTAGGCCTTAATGACAAATCCTCCTGTCCTGTTGTCATTGCCAGCCTTAAGCAGCCATGGACAATCACTCTGACAAACTGCATGAAATCTGATCTTGTTATTTTTCAACTTTTTGATTTGCACTCTGTTCTTTATTGAATATGAAGTAATAGCTTTCCTCAGCTCAACCACATCAGCAAAGACCATCCCTACTTTAAATACAGGGTTTCTCATGTCCACCTTGGAATTGAAAGCTTTGAACTTGTACATCAGTTGCTCTTCTTCTTCTCTTGACAGATTCAAATCTTCATCATCAAGTTCATACTCAGGTTCCACCTCTTCCTCCTCTTGCTCAACTTCATCAACATCAAAGTCAATGTTATCTTCATAAAGATCATCATCTCCATCATCTATGTCATAATCACTGTCACTGAAATCTGTATCTGAAAGCACTACATCTTCTGCAACATCAGTCAGCAAGTGATCTTCTTCAGCAAAATCAGTCAGCAACTCATCTGCTATTGCAACATCAAAAAGCAACTGCTCTCCTTGTGCAACATCATTCAGCAAGTGCTCTCCTTCTGCAGCATCAGTCAGCAAAAGCTCTTCTTCTGCAAGATTAACCAGCAAATTGTTAGCTTCTGTCTCCTGTGTTGCAAAGTCTGAATTTGGATGTTCAGCATTGACTGAAATGATGCTGTGAGAACTAGCTGCACTGGCTGCAACATCATTTGGGTTTACCACTCTGACAGGATTCTCTACTGTTCCCACTGTACATATCAAATCTTGCCTGAAATTACTGATGAAATCTGCATGATCAACCATGATTGTAAGAACCTTATGCTGAGCACTGGCTGTTATCATTTTCTGCACATCCTCATCACCTCTGATTCTGAGCATACCATCTGAAATTGTTTTGTCAGGCATGCACCAATAAATGATGTGCTCACTGACAGAATATCCCAACCAAAGCAGGTGCTCTTCAATGACTGCATATGAGAATGTGCCAGCATCAACATAGTCAAGCACCTCCACTGAAGGATTATAGTACTCCATGTTATTGATTGGTCCACAGAAAATCCCACCATGTTCCAGTTCCAATGTGAAGAAAGGGGTGTCCACACTGAGTCCCATTGCTGAATCACAAACTACAACAACACAGTGCAGAATGTAAGCACAATCATCAATAAAAATAACTGAATAAATACATTGAACTGAGTTAACTGAACTTTTTTCAGTTAACTGTAAATTGGAACTGAGTTCAGTTAACAGAAGAAATTCAGTTAACTACAGCTTACAAATTAACTCAACATAAGCAGTAACAAACTGATGATTTAGCATGGCTAATGTTCAAACTAAGTACTAAGCACAAACCATAAACTACTTACCTCAAACACTGGCCTACATTGGCCAGACAAAGTTTACATTTTTTAAAATGCAAATGCTGCCCCCTAAGCACAAACCCTAGGCCAAATTGGCACTTGTATTTGCAAAACAGTATGTACATACTAGCCACAAACCTAAAGTCTGGCCGAAAAGGATTACAAACAAGAACCCTAGGTTCTTGCCTAAATCCCCAACTTCACCCAAAACCCTAGGCGGCTACAATCGACTACCAAATAACCAGTATGAGGTCGCGGGAAGCACTACAACCACAAACTACCAACCAATGCGGCTAAAACGAGCTCAAAACTGGTCGATCCAACCAGGAAGACAACACCGACCGAGAGGGTTGACAACATCGAGCACACAGAGGAGGAACAGAGCAGAGAGGAGGAACAGAAGAGAGAGAACTAACCATAATCCGGAGGGTTGACAGCGAAGGGCCGAACTTGGTGCGCGGTAGGCGGCGGCGGCACACCGCCGGTGAAGTCCGGCAACAAGGCCATGGCTCACGAGCGCAGCCAGCACGGCCTGTCGGCCGGTCACGGACAGGGGGGGAGAGAGCGACGAATGATTGGGCCAGGGGAGGGAGAACCAATAAATTCAGGTGAAAAGTGCGGTGTAGTGCGGGTTGATTAGTGCAAAGTCCAAGGGGGTAAATGCAAAAGGCGCTGGGCTGACGGCTGTGCTGACTAGGCTCCACTTGTCGAGCTCTGATTGGCTGGGACCAAACTTGCACATTGGTTGCAAATTGTGTGACTCAATAGTTGCATTTTGTAAGTTTGGGACCAAATCATCACATCCATGACAAGTTCAGGGACTCCTGGTGCTATTATCTCTTTGCTTAAACTTAGTTGTGGCAAAGTTAGCCATGAACCAAAAAGGTCCGGACGTCACCTTGTTGGCACCTCGCCGGTGAGACGCGGACGGGAAAAGAGTGAGCCTTGCCCGTGCGACGGTAGAGGCAGAGAGAGAGAGCGCTACAGGGTCAACGTGGGGGGACAGGCGTCAGATGGCGCCCCACACGAAGCGGCGGAACATTCGCTCGCCCAGTCTGCCCTGCCTGCCTGCCTGCCGCTCCCGCTCTCGTCACCGCCGCATCACCCACCTGCTACACCCTCGTCGGCGGGACGCCAATTAATTAGTGCTCCAGGCGAGGCAGCGAGCCCGGCCCGGCATGGCGCAGTGTGCCACGCCGCCCCCACCGCGCCCTCGCCCTCGCTGACTTCTTGACTCTCTCTCCCGTGCCTGCTGACTTCCCTCCCGTCATGTGGTGCGGCGCGCTAGCTAGCTAGCTGTCCGCGTGCGTGCGTGTGTCGCTCGGCTCAGCCCGACACGCCGGGCCGCGCGCTCCGCGATCGCACCTGCGCACCGCACCGCACCCCACCGACGCCGCTACCTTTCTTTATCTCTCAGTGTCATCTCATCTCTCTGCTCCTGCTCGATCGATATCCTGTGCCTTCATTTTGGATGGAGGGGGTGTGGATGTGAATTATATGGTTCGACCGACCGACGTCAATCTGCGAGCATCACCCATCCGCCCCTCGTTTCAAGGGAAAGCAACCGGCCGGCAGCAGACAGGAACGGGTGCACGCACCGGCGCCGGCGAGAGAGAGAGAGAGAGAGACTAGAAAGAAACATTACCGTCAGCAGACAGACCGCGGCCAACCGGGGCATACGGCGGGCACCAGCACCGCCAACAAAATCCGTGGTTATTCCAAGTGACAAGGACCCTTCAACCGTGCGGTAGAGATGCTTTGTTTTCGCTTTGCCATTTGCAGCGGTGGCTTGGACGCATCGCTCACCCACCCACGGTGCCACGACGCAGCAGAGGTGAATCAAAGTTTTCCCCAAGGATTATCTGTGTCGATCACGTACAGAGACTACCGAAGCTTTCACGTCCCGTGCCGGCCGGCCGGCCGGCCTCTGTATGTGGTTTGGAACGGAGAAGCGTACGTACATGGCCTCTCTAGCTCATCGGAACAGGCTGGCTGTTAGCAGTAGTACTATGGTTTGGGTCCCCGTACCATTGACAGGGATTGTTTTGCAATCCCGATGGACAAGCCAAGCAGTTAAGTCCACGATTAATTAGTAGTCCTGGCACGTAGTACAAGCCCGACACTTGCGGCAGCAAGCGTGGCAACTTGTTGCGCCGGGTCCTAAACTTGGCTACCAAACCCGCCCCTTGACCCACCATCATGTCCATCCCGAAATGCTCTGCGTACCATCAAACTACACACGGTCTTCTACTCTTCTTAGAGCATCTACAACCGGACCTCTTAAACCCGCCTCATACGTTTAGATGGACCGACCGGTCATTGCCCGGTCACCATATTTTGACCCCGGACGGCCCCTCAAACGCCCGGATTGACCGGCACCCCCCATATCCAGCTCAAATATGGGACGGATATGGGGCGTCCGGGCACGCCCGTCACGTCGGACCCGACAACCCGACCCCACCCTAAATTGCATCAGATCCACCTCCCCACCCCCCGAGCCACTGGATCCATCTCCCCACCCCCCGAGCCACTGGATCCATTTGCTCTCTCCTCTTCTCTTCCTCCTCTGCGCCGTCCGGCTCGCAGCTCCGCCGCCACGCCCGGTCCGCAACCGTTCTCAGGCTCCCGCCGCCAGCTCCGGAAGAGCGCTCCCGTCCTCGCCGCGTGGGACGTTGTCTCCGGCCCGGATGCCACCGTGGTACGTCCGGCAAATCTTCGGCTTCGCCTTGCTATGTTCGAGACATTGACCAACCGGAATTATTGTGATATTATTAGGTAAATGATGGATTCCAATACTTCATCGGACGAGGAGTATGGAACGACGGAGCTTGACCAAATGATTCGACAAATAATTTTTATGTAAATGCTATGTATGCTTGATACCAACAATTGCTATTTACGCGTGACATTGTGTTGCATGAATTTGATAGTCCGAATTTAAGATATGTGGATGCACGAAAGAAAATATGAGGGCCCATCCGAATACGCCCGCGAACGTGACCGGACATGTCCACGGGCATATGAGGGGCCGAATTTGCCAAGTCAAATGGTCTTACGAACAGGAGTATGCACATCGTACGGGTAGCAGAGCAGCCCTCTTTCCATCCATTTCCCTCGGCGCCGAGCTCTCTCTCGTCCCAGCTGATTAAACATTTTTGTAATCGGTCGACGGCCCGCCGTCTAGGTGAGCGGAGCAGCGACGTCCGGTCGTCCGCCCATGGCTCCTCTGTTCCAGACTCCAACTGTTCCAGACTCCAGCCCACCACCCCGACCAGCCCCGCCCGTCGGCGTCAGATCCAACGTGAACCGCCGGACAGCGGCTCGCCCCCTGCAAAAGCGCCTGTCCGAGTGATGGCGCGCACCTATCGCGCGCGGTGCAACATTCTCTCGCCTTCCCCTGCGACTTGCCCGCCCGACCGACCTCACGCCTCTTCCCCCTCCCCTCCCCTCGCTCCTGCTGTCGTCTTCGTGGCGTGGTGACAGGGACGTGGTCAAGAACACTTGCCGGACAAGCAAGACCGGCCGGGCGAGCGAGCCCGAAGCAATCCACCCCCTTGTCTCTTCCGGCGAGCGGTCGACGTCCAGCCCCCGGCCGAGCACGTATTGTGCCTGTACAGGGTGCAGTCGGCAACCGCCGCTGACGGCAGTGCTGATGGATTTCCAGGTAGGCGACGACGCGCTGATAAGAGCTACGGCGGATGCAAAACACCAAAAAGTTAGGCGCAGGCAAACAGGATCGCGGATGCGTGCACCGGTGGGCGGCTCCGCGCCTCCGTTTTCTGCAGTGCAAACAGAGATACTGCAACATGAGGAGAGGAGAGGAGAGGAGCAGTATATGCGCACGGAATGATGGGCTGATGGGAGGTCAGGGTCCCGGACGGCCGGCTGGTCACTGGCGCGGTGGCGCACTGTTCTTTTGGTCGATCCGGTTAGATGAAACGTCCATCTCAGATAGGATCGTCTCCCCGCGCCAAAATGGGCAGGCAGTGGAGTTATGTTCGCCACTGCGAGCAGAGGACATGGCAATGGCATGGAGGACCCGGACCTGGAGGAGTTAATGCACTGCACCATGCATGCCCAGCCCAGAGCAGAGGCCGGAGAGAGATACGTACGCGGCCAGTATGAGACGCCCGGAGGCAAGAGCCGGAGCCAGTGATTCAGAACCGGCAGGGAGGACGAGCAGTAGTAGTAAATGTTCTCGAGGCAACATCGCACAAATTTCATTTAAGCCTGCTGCCTGCATGCATGATGAGCTTGTCCCTCTGGCCAGGCGCCAAAGAGAGCATTCAATTCTCTGACGGGCCCAGCGAAATAATAAAAAGATCCGCGGCAAGTACGTTACATTCGATGATGATCATGAAAGGTGTCCAGAGGGGAGTGGTGCTGCTGCCACATTGATTTGGTTTGCTTTGCAGTTCCTACGGCTACGACGACGAGAAAGAAAATGGAAGGGAAATGAGCTACTAACTCGGGAAGAAACCAACCACAGCTTGCAGTTCAGCTGTACACGCAGGGGGCACTTGGTCCGGCTTATTTGCTCGCTGACGACGACTTGGAATGGCCGGCAGACCTAAGTTATTCGGCTAATGACGATTCTGCGGCTTCATTCTCAGCCCCCGATGTTGTCGCTGCCGGCGTCCGTCAGGATCGTCAGCCTCCGGGCCGACTTCACGAACGCGCTGCAAATTCAACGTTAAGAATTCATTCGTAACGAGTGATCAATGATTTCAAGTGGAGTTGACATTGTGCATGCTGCTCACCTGAAAGGCTCATCGCCGATGTGCTTCACCTCGCCGGCGGCGCTGCGGTAGAGCACGTGGTTCCTCAGTTCAGCGCACTCCATGCCGAACATCTCCGCCATGCGGCCGTACAGCTCCTCGAAGGAGCTCAGCGCCGACAGGTCCAGGTTGCGCCCCACGGCGTCCGACTCCACGAACACCTTGCACTGCCCGGCCTCCAGCCCCAGCAGCTCCGGCGCCGCCTGGCTGCTACTGTCCCCGAACCACTGCAGCCTCCAGGAGGACGTGTTGTTGTTGTTGCTTGGGCTGCCCTGGATCACGCCGGAGCCCGACCCGGAGCCCTCCGAGAGGTTGGGCGCCTTCTCCGCGTCCCAGTTGGGCGAGCCGCATCCGCCGGCCACCGGCGAGGTTGCGGCGTCGCCGCCGGTACTGCTGGATTTCATCTGCTCCTCGGTCAGTATCGCCTGCCCGAAGAGCAGCAGGGTCGGCGCCGGCTTGACGACGTCGCCGCCGGCCTTCTTTGTCGGGGCGCGCGTGGTGGTGGTGTCGTCTTCGCGGGCGGGCGAGGTGCCGATCGTCAGGTCGGTGCTGATGGTTCTTGGTGCGCGAGGAGCGACGTGGTCGGCGGCGGGGCGGCGGACGGCGCCACCCGCGTAGAGCAGGCTCGACTGCAGGTTGCTGAGGTGGAGATCCGAAAAGGACGGACCGAATTGCGCATGCCTGGCTCCCTGTATCCCTGCGAGAGGAGCACCATTGCTGTCCGGGAAGGGGAAGAATGGGAAGCTGTGGTGCAGGAGCTGGTCCTGCTGGTGGTGGTGGCCGGGCGGGAACGGCGGCGGCGGCGGGTGGAAGAGCTGCCCCTCGAAGGGGAAGTCAGCGTAGGACGGGATCCGCGGCTTCTTGCGCGGCGGCGAGAAGGACGGCAGGTGCAGGTTGGGCATGCTCGACACGAGCTCCACCAGCCACGGGCACACGCGCTTCACGTTCTGGAGCAGCTCCGGCTCGTCCCAGGTCACCTGCGAGTTCATTCATGGAGGAATCCGATTATTAATCATCGATTTGGTACCATATGCCATAGCATATGGTCCCATGGCATTGAGATATGGTTGCCATGTGGTTGATGGTCTGGAAGCTAGTCCGTTCGTTCAAGAGAATCTCCGGATGGTTTGTGGCGTGCGTACCTGGAGGAGGCGCCAGGGCGACTGCGGCCAGCGGCTGGGGTCGGCGGCGTGGATGCCGGCGACGGTGCCCATGAACCAGCTGATCCGCGACGAGTCCTCGGTCTCGAACGCCATCTTGAAGCGCATGCCGGGGCACCACTGCACCTGCATGGCCGCCCTGACCGCGCCCGCGCGCACGCAGAACTCCGGGGTGCTCGCCCGCGGGTAGTACACCACCTCGAACGGCTGCCCGGCGGCGGCCAGCCTCGCCGCCGCGACCACGTCCTCCGCGGGGACCTTCCCCTTGGCAGCGGCCGCGCCGCCGTCGCCGGAGCTGGCATTGCCGCGCATCAGGCCCCGGTAGTGGTCCCACCCGGAGTGGCCCTCGTCGCAGAAGACGCGCTTGGCGCGGCGGATGCCGACGTGGACGTCGCCGCCCTCGCTGCGCAGGAAGACGATGGAGTCGCCGGCGAGGAGCTTCTTCTGGTTGACGAAGTTGCTCCAGCCGGTGGTGAGCAGGTGGCGGCGCGGGGTGCCCCGGTAGATGTGGCGGAACTTGAACTCGTCCCCGTGCACGTCCTTGACGAAGATGTTCTGCACGGGCGGCTCGGAGCTGTAGTCGAGCGGCGGGAAGATGGTCTCGGCGCAGAAGCGGGGCACCGAGAAGCCGCCGCCGTTGTTGGCGTCGGACTGCGTGAGCGTCTTGGCGAAGGAGGCCGGCTTGGGGCGGTCGTCCTGAAGCGCCCGCCCTTGGGCGGCGGCGTCGCCGACGTCGACCGCCGGGTCGCCCTGGCGGAGCGGGGCGAGGCGGATCTTGGCGAAGACCTCGTCGGTCTGCGGGTCGGCCATGAAGCGCACGGCGGAGACGCGGCAGGGGAGGAGCGCCGGCACGCGCGCGGCGGACAGGTCGACGGCGGCGGCGGCCTGCTCGGCGTGGCCCTGCGGGAAGTAGTAGACGGCGGCGCCGACGGGCGGCACGGTGCACATGCTCCCCGCGCAGGCCAGCCAGAGCTGCGGGTCGACGGACCGCGGCGCGCCCTCGCCGCCCGCCGGGCACGACAGCTCGGTGAAGGTGAGCATCCTCCCTCGCGACGACGGTGGTGCTGCTGCAGCGGTGGACGGCGAGGCGAGACCAAGTAAAAGAGGAGGACTGGGTGGAGTGAGTGGGGGTTGCGGTTGCAGGGGCGCGGCCGGTTCGGGGCGGAGTTAGCGGGAGGAAGGAGGGAGAGGGGGACGGGGCTCCCGCGGTAAACAGGGGGAGTAACAAACATCCACGGGCCCCGTGGCTTCTTATAAGTGTGCCGTTGCATCCATCAACTCGCTCGGGAGGGGGAAGCGGGACATGGCCGCCGGCCGGGTTTGCCGTGCGACGCTCTCAACTCGCTCGCCACGGGACATGCGGGTCGGGGGGCAACGGCAACGGGAAGGCTTCCTCTGCTCGCCGGCACGCGCCGTACATGCAACACGATATTTTGGACTCAGCTGACTAGGGCCTTCTACAAAACCGCTTGCTGATGGTTGTAGAGATAAGACGACCATGGCCGGCCTTAGATTCAGGCCCTTAACTAGCGGTGTTTTCTTCTTTTTTCCTTCAGAATAATAACGGTCCATCTGTTTGTTCAAGGAATTCAGGAATTTCAGTTTTTCTTGTTGAAAAAACTCTGAAGTTTCATTCATTGGAAATAAGCAATGCATCGTTTATGACGATCGGTATGATTTCAACGAGTAAAAGTGCACTGGCTGTCACTGAACTTGCGAAGAATGCTCGCTTTGGTCATCATACGGCCAATACAGTCACCGTATACGGCAAGACATGATTCCATGGTCACTGTTCCGCGCATGCCACTCGTCGCCGCTCGGTTTGACCAGTCAGAGGAGTCCACGTCCGCATAAGTTACGTGGGTCATTTTGCTTAGGGTTATTTTTGTAAATTGGTCGTCGCATGTAATTCCCATCGACCCCCTCAATCCCGAAGCTGCGGAATCCAGTCGCACCCATCAAATCCCTAATTCCCCATTGCTTGTCGTCACCGCTTTTGGAGCTTGCTTGTCGCCGCCCTTCTCCGTCGTGTTGGAGGTTGCTTGCTGCCGCCATGTCCACAAGCTCGATGGTTGTGTGGTGGTGGTGCCGCTCATTAGATGCCCTAAGTGCCACACTCGCATTAAGTTCCATCTCTTGAACACGGAGAAGCATGAAGGGTGGGTCTTCTACAAGTGTCCAGACATTGTATGCGGAGTGCAACCCTAGTTCTTCATTTTGGTCGATTTTTGTGGAACTTGTCATGGTGATTTGGCATGGTGTAGCGATCAGACCTCAAACAGTCTGATCTCTGTGTTCCGCTGTCATCCCTGGATCAATAATGCTGACACCACACAGTACTCGAAGGATTTATAGCAGAGTAGCAATCACACACTTATTACATCGAGTGTCTCAAAAGAGAACTTATTACAATAAATATGGCTTAAGGCCATCTAATAACGATAACAGCGGAAGGCTTGGAAGATAAGTGAGTCCATCAACTCCAACGGCATCACTGAGTATAGAACCACGACCTAAAAACTCCTTAATCGTCGTCTAAAAAGTCTGCAACATTAACGTTGCAGCCCAAAACGGGTCAGCACATGGAATATGCTGGCAAGGTAACACATAGAGAGTAATGGAATGAAACAACTATACTATATGCATATTTGGCTGGTGAAAAGCTCTATGGTTACAATTTTGCGTAAAATCAATTTTTCCCTACTATAAAGGAATAAATTTAATTACTATCATGATGGTTGTTAAACATTGAGAATGGTTGACAGCATTCTCAATCCCAATTAAGCATCATCATTAAACATAACCCAACAAAATTAATTTAGAGTAACATGTTGGGATTCACATGATAATCCAGGTACTAGATACTCAAGATCGTCCATAACCGAGGACATGGCTAACCATGATTAGTTTATTACACTCTGCAGAGGTTTGCGCAATTTTCCCCACAAAACTCGATCGCCTCTGTTTGGTTTCTCGTACTACATGGTGTTTGAGAAGACGGATGACCGAGACATAGTCTTTCAGAAGCGCTAGCACCTTATGATCGGGTAAACCGTACCACCTACATCCCCTACATCTGCTAGTTTACCACTGTAAGAGTTCGCACGACTTAGTCAACTATGCTAGAGCTCATAATAGCTTGTGGCTGCACACGGAAGTCTCTAGTATGAATAGTCTCATGATCCCTTTGAGCCTGGGTGGCGGTCCAAAAGAAAACAGGCAAGTCCTGGAATACCCAGGTGCCTCAATCCACCCAGATGTGTGTTTAAGTTGCCACCTTAGATAAACAATTAATTAATAAACTCACATCTGTCATGGATATCACTCACCCAATCCACGTCTACTAGCATAGCATGGCATAATAAGCAAACGTAGAAGTAACTCCCAAATGTTTGATAATAAACAGGTAATAGGTACTACCTCAAATACTTCCCATCCCACAACTTAATTAGATCCTAATCATGCAATGTGTGAGGATTGATCTAATGCAATAAAACTGGGTAGTAGAAAATGTATGATCAAAGTGTTACTTGCCTTGCTGATGATCCGCGAAACCTAGCGATTCGAAGTAACAAGCGGCGCACTCCGGGTATTCTATCGCAGACAAAGAAACAAGCATACAATAAGAACTCATCTAATGCACGGGTGAGGGAGTCCTGGATTAGGGAGTGTTTGGGTAGCCGGACTATACCTTCAGCCGGACTCCAGGACTATGAAGATACAAGATTGAAGACTTCGTCCCGTGTCCGGATGGGACTTTCCTTTGCGTGGAAGGCAAGCTTGGCGATGCGGATATTCAAGATCTCCTACCATTGTAACCGACTCTGTGTAACCCTAACCCTATCCGGTTTCCATATAAACCGGAGGGTTGTATTCCGTAGGACATCAACTCCATATACGACAATCATACCATAGGCTAGCTTCTAGGGTTTAGCCTCCTTGATCTCGTGGTAGATCTACTCTTGTACTACCCATATCATCAATATTAATCAAGCAGGAGTAGGGTATTACCTCCATCGAGAGGGCCCGAACCTGGGTAAAAGCATCGCGTCCCTTATCTCTTGTTACCATCCGGCCTTGACGCACAGTTCGGGACCCCCTACCCGAGATCCGCCAGTTTTGACACCAACATTGGTGCTTTCATTGAGAGTTCCTCTGTGTCGTCGCCTTTAGGCCCGATGGCTCCTTTGATCATCAACAACGATGCGGTCCAGGGTGAGACTTTTCTCCCCGGACAGATCTTCGTCTTCGGTGGCTTCGCACTGCGGGCCAATTCGCTTGGCCACCTGGAGCAGATCGAAAGCTACGCCCCTGTCCATCAAGTCAGGTTTGGAAGCCTAAATTACATGGCAGACATCCGCGGAGATTTGATCTTCGACGGATTCGAGTCACAACCAAGCGCGCCGCACTGTCTCGCGGGGCATGATCTAGCTCTGTCACCGAACAGTATCCCGGAGGCCGCAAACGCACCAGCTCTGACCCTTAATTCAGAGCCAGTTGTGTCAATCGAGGATGAGCGGTTGCACGTCACCTCGGGGGCTGCAATCTCAAAGGCGATCGAGCCGAACGCCGGCCCCACACTCCGCGTGACTCACGACTCCGAGGATCCGGACTCCTCTCTGGACTCCGAACCCCCCGCGCCCCTGCCGATCGAATCCGATTGGGCGCCAATAATGGAGTTCACCGCCGCGGACATCTTTCAGCACTTGCCTTTTGGCGATATCCTGAATTCTCTCAAGTCTCTCTCTTTATCAGGAGAGCCCTGGCTGAACTGCGGTCAGCGAGGATGGGATACGGACGATGAAGAAATTCAAAGCCCACCCACCACCCACTTGGTAGCCACTGTCGACAATTTAAACGACGTGCTCAACTTCGACTCCGGAGACATCGACAGCATGGATGACGATGCAGGAGATACCGATGAACCAACGCCCATAGGGCATTGGACAGCCACCTCATCTCACGATGTGTACATGGTGGATACCCCTAAAGGAAGCGACAACGAGGAAAAAGGGGATGGAACGGGAGATCGACCCCCCGAAAAGCAATCAAAGCGTCAGCGTAAATGCCGACCCAAGCCCCGCCTCGATAAAAACCCAGCCATAGAGCAGGGTGAGTCGGTAGACGACGAGCAGGCCTTAGAGCAACCGTCCGAACAGGGCAACACGGATAGAGAAACTGAACATCCCTCCTCCGGCGAAAACGACATTCCGAACGACCTCACGCCGGATAAACCCATGGAGCAGAAGAATCTCCACGAGAGGCTCGTTGCAACTGCACGCAGCCTGAAAAAGCAGAAGCGGAAGCTAAAAACAGCGGAAGATGCACTCCGGATTAGATGGAGCAAAGTAATCAATACCGCAGATAAATACGGCGACGGTAGCCGCACTAAAAGCTATCCAAAAAGAAAGCTACTGCCTGAATTCGATGAAGAGGCCCTAGAGCCCTCGCATTCAAAAAATGAGAAAGCCACACGGTCGGATAGACGACCCCATAAAGCGGCAAGCGGCGCCGCACTTAAATCGGCATGCGACCCACCTAAGGATTCGCATCATGGCCCAGTTAGGTCCATTTATGGGCCAAGAAAGCAAGCTCTCGTAAGCAATGCAATAAAACCATCATCAGAATCTGGCACACCCAAATACAGGGGTGCCGCACACTCCCTATGTTTCACCGATGAGGTCCTGGACTATGAATTTCTAGAGGGATTCAAACCCATAAACATAGAGGCATATGATGGAACAACAGACCCTGGAGTCTGAATCAAGGATTATATCCTCCACATACACATGGCTAGAGGAGACAATCTCCACGCCATAAAATATTTACCCCTTAAGCTTAAAGGGCCAGCCCGGCATTGGCTTAAAAGCCTTCCTGAAAACACAATTGGAAGTTGGGAAGAGCTCGAGGATGCTTTCCGAGCAAATTTTCAAGGGACCTATGTCCGCCCTCCGGATGCAGACGATCTTAGTCACATAACTCAACAGTCCGGAGAATCAGCTCGGCAGTTCTGGAATAGATTCCTCACTAAGAAGAATCAGATAGTCGACTGTCTGGACGCCGAAGCCTTAGCAGCTTTCAGGCATAACGTCCGAGACGAATGGCTCGCCAGACACCTCGGCCAAGAAAAGCCAAGAACAATGGTCGCACTAACAAGCCTCATGACCCGCTTTTGTGCAGGAGAGGACAGCTGGTTGGCAAGGTGCAGCCCCAGCGACCCAAGTACATCCGAAACTAGGGATGGAAACGGAAAACCGCGACGCAACAAGGACCGTCGCCGGACTAAGGAAAAAAGTCCGAAGAGCATGGCAGTCAATGCCGGATTCAAAGGTTCACGACAAAATCAGACAAAACCACCCCTCCAGGATAACAGGGACGATCCATCCAACTTAAATAAAATCCTGGACAGGATATGTCAGATACACAGTACTCCCGGGAAGCCTGCTAACCATGCCCACAAAGATTGTTGGGTTTTCAAACAATCCGGCAGACTCAATGCCGAACACAAGGGGCTCGACACACCAAGCGAAGACGAGGACGAACCCCAAAAGCAGAGCACCAGGAAACAAAAGAACTTCCCACAAGAAGTAAAAACAGTGAACTTACTTCACATAACAAAACGTGCGGCGCCCATAAAGGTACGCACCACACGACCTATCCCCAAAGGGTCCCGCCACTGGTTGTCAAAACCAATCATCTTCGACCAGCTAGATTATTCCAGAAATATCAAGAATGCAGGCTGGACTGCCTTGATACTCGATCCAATAATTGGCGGACTCCGGTTTTCAAATGTCCTTATGGACGGTGGCAGTGGACTAAACCTGATATATCAGGATACAATCCATCACATGGGGATAAACCCAGCAAGAATCCGCCGCAGCAAAACCTCCTTTCAAGGGGTAACACCTGGTCCGGACATCCATTGTATGGGTTTTCTCCGGCTCGAAGTTACATTCGGCTCTCCCGATAACTTCCGCCGTGAAAAGCTGACCTTCCACATCGTCCCGTTCTCAAGTCGCTATCAAGCACTACTGGGACGCGAAGCTTTCGCCCGCTTTAACACAATAGCGCATTATGCATCTCTCATGCTTAAGATGCCCGGTCCACGAGGCATCATCTCTTTGAAGGGGAAGCACTAAAGTGCGCCTCCCCAAGCGGAGGACTGTGCGGCTGCTTTGACAGCCCCACAGTAAAATGGCCTCACCGGCCAAAAAACTTTGAAATAGGTCATTAAAGACCACGAACGCGGATAGACGAGTTCGGGACAAAATCATCATTGATGCAGGCTTAGTGGCCATATACCCCCACTAGGGGCTCCATGCATATACAATAAGAGACAATAAAGCTCAATTTTATATATTTTACTTTATACTTTGTTTATTTTAAACTTTTGTTCGGCATGACCCATTTTCAACTCAGTTCCTCTCTTTTACAGATGAACGTCGTGCGGCGCCCGTCCAGGATACGGCACAACGGAGACACAGGCGCAGACGTGCAGTAGGGACCCGTCCTAAAGGATTCTTTTTAGATTAAGACCCTGCGTAAACCTTTTTACTGTCTCTTGTTGCTACACATCCCCTGGTTCTTTCTGACATAACCAAGGAAGAGGCTGGCGTCTTGGCATGTGGCCACGTCAGAATTTTTTGCACGTACCTGGACACTAGGGGCTTTTTTAATAAAGAGTGTTGTTTCGCCCGCACTCATAAAGACCGAACACCTTAGGGAGTGTTCGGCGTCGCGAGTTTTGGCATTATATGCATCAGCTCCGAATCATGTCTTTGGTCAAATGTTGGGTTGCCTGGCTCCTGAGTTCGGCTACCTTACGTTCCGCTCTATCGGCTAAGGTAGCACCAGGAGAACTACTGCGATTGTGCCCTGGTTCGGCCGGGCGAGCACCTTAGTAGAGAAAGCCGAAAACTGACTGTCATGATGTAGCGTGAGACTGGTCAGCCACTCGATGACCTATCAGAATCTATCGGATTCCTCCGCTTTAACGAAGGGCCGCTTCCCGGTCAGGCACATACGCGCCCCGAACTCGGGCGAGCGCAGTCGCCACCAAGGGGCTACCTAAATAGTCTCACTGTCAAGCTCCTATGGCTAAGTGAAAGTGTTAAAGCATTATAGTCCGGTTGCCTGGCCCGCTGCGCTATCACCTCCTTTGTAGGACCAAGACGTTGGGTTAAGTGTGAAAATGCGTCTTCTGCGAGCACCCCCGCACTATGTGCGTGGGGGCTGAAGCCAACGACTGCCATCTTTCAGATTTTGTATATATATATCTTAAAA